>NW_026521086.1:1616275-1633775 GCF_001660625.3 Ictalurus punctatus
TGTTTTGTCTAAAGCAGCTTTACTCTGGCAATAAATGAGCAATTAGACATTCACCAGAACTGTGTTTCCAATCAAAGCCCTTTAAGCTTCAACACCAGTGTCACAATAACAGATCAGACTTCCAGGATGAAGTGTACCAGGCTGGGACTAAAGCCAGAAGGTCATTAAGGTATAAGGGGGAAATCTGGGACGGGGTAAAAATCCTGTCCTGATGAAACCTTTCAGAAAATTCAACGCAAGGCGCATGCGCTGCAAAAAATGACCTTGTCCCAATAAAACCTTTAAGAAAATCCAACTCACAACGCATGCACCACAAATGTAATGTATCATATAGATATGAATAATTCATGAAGGCGATGGAGATTGGTTTGTTTTTAGAAAGAAGAGGTTAATGCCCCGCCTAGGGATAATTTTACTGCTTCAGAAAAGTACATAAAGACGTGTGTGTGTGTGTGTGTGTGTGTGTGTGTGTATAATTCAGACTTTCTGCAGACTGTCTCACTTTGTTGTTTCAATAAAGTTTGATGACCTTTGGCATCTACAAACCCTCTGTCTCTGAAGTGTTTAACTTAGGTTGGAAAGATTGTTTTCCTCGACACTCTCACGTGTCCCTCAGTGCAGATTGGGCGGTGTGATACGCTGATACACATCATAGGACCAGAAAATAGAATAATCAATCATGTCTATGGATAGATATTTTCCTATATCCTCTATATCACCAATGTCACATGTTGTATTCATATTGTTCCCATGGTGACAGTGTTCTGTTTTTCTTCTTCTCGTTTGTGAAGTTCTGTTCAATGTCACTTTCAAATGAAAGGAGAAAAGAAAAAGTGCCTTTCACTGGTGTTTAGATCACAAAATGATCAGAAAGCAGTGATGAATACATGCAGTTATTCTGTAGAGATCATTTCTTCATCAGTTTTAGAGAAAAGGTAATAAATGGTGATAGGAGGTTTTGTCCACATGGCCCCGCCCTCTGTGCAGACGTAACGTGTTGGTGTAAAAAGTGAAACTCTTCTGGAACAGTACTAGAGGTTTGTTTAAAGATGATTAGAGTAATTATTAACCAGCATGAATCCAAACAGTGCAGTTCAGTGTTACATTAAAATAATAAACCATGCAGTAATACATTTATAAATAAAAATACTCACTCAGCTCTTCTGGAGGCTTTGACCACTGGCAGCAGCTTCAGAAGACATTCATCTGATGGGTCATATTTCCACAAATTAAACTCATCCAGCTCCTGATCTGAGTTCAGTAACACAAACACCAGAGCTGACCACTGAGCAGGAGAGAGTCTGGTTCCCCTGAGACGACTGTCACCTCCTCTGTTCAGGTAAGTCTGTACTTCCTGCACTAGAGAATGATCATTCAGTTCATTCAGACAGTGGAACAGATTGATGGATTTCTCTGGAGATGGATTCTCCCTGATCTTCTCCTTGATGTACTCGACTGTTTCCTGTTTGTTGTGAGAGCTGCTTCCTGTCTGGGGCATTAAACCTCGTAAGAGAGTCTGATTGGACTCCAGTGAGAGACCCAGAAGGAAGCGGAGGAACAGGTCCAGGTGTCCGTTCTCACTCTGTAAGGCCTTGTCCACTGCACTCCTGAGGAGATCAGACATGTCTGACTTGTTGAGAAGATCAGACAGATCAGTGGTTGGTTGTTCTGTCACATTTCTGCTGATGAAGGAGAGAAATGCATATAAAGCAGCCAGAAACTCCTGAACACTCAGATGTACAAAGCTGAACACCTTCCCCAGGTGAAGCCCAAACTCCTCTCTGAAGATTTGGGTACACACTCCTGAGTACACTGACACTTCTCTCACATCAATGCCACACTCTCTCAGGTCTTCCTCATAGAAGATCAGGTTTCCTTTCTCCAGCTGTTGGAAAGCCAGTTTTCCCAGTGCCAGGATACTCTCTCTGGTCTGCTGAGGGTCAGGGTCACATTTCTGATGGTACTTTTGGTCCTTGTGTTTGATCTGAAAGATCAGGAAGTGTGTGAACATTTGAGTCAGAGTCTTGGGGATCTCTCCACTCTCTGCTTCACCCAACATTCTCTCTAGAACAGTGGCTGAGATCCAGCAGAAGACTGGAATGTGGCACATGATGTAGAGGCTTCTTGAAGACTTCATGTGTGAGATGATTTTATTGGCCAGGCTCCGATCACTGATCCTCTTCCTGAAGTACTCCTCTTTCTGAGGATCACTGAACCCTCGTACCTCTGTTACCTGGTCTACACACTCAGGAGGGATCTGATTGGCTGCTCCTGGTCGAGAGGTGATCCAGAGGAGAGCAGAGGGAAACAGATTCCCCTTGATGAGGTTCGTCAGCAGCACATCCACTGAGGCTGACTCTGTCACATCACACAGTCTCTCATTCTTCTGGAAATTTAGAGGAAGTCGACACTCATCCAGACCATCAAAGATCAACACCACTTTGTAGGAGTCTATTAACTGTAGTTTTCTCATTTCAGGGAAAAAGTGTTGAAGAAGATCCATCAGACTGAGATGTTTCTGCTTCATCAGATTCAGCTCTCTAAAGGGAAGTGGAAACATGAAGGTGACGTCCTGATTTGCTTTTCCTTCAGTCCAGTCCAGAATGAACTTCTGCACAGAGACTGTTTTTCCAATTCCAGCAACTCCTTTAGTCAGAACACTTCTGATGGACTCGTCTTTAAAGAGCTCGTTACATTTGATGGGTGTCTCCTGTGCTGCTGGTCTCCTGGACGCTGTCTCAATCTGTCTCACCTCATGTTCATTATTGACGTCTCCACTCCAACCCTCTGTGATGTAGAGCTCTGTGTAGATCTCATTCAGAAGTGCTGAGCTTCCATGCTGTGAGATTCCTTCATTAATTCTTTTAAACTTCTCTCTCAGGCTGGATTTCAGCTTTGTCTGATACACAGAGGCGAGTTCTAATAAACAAAGTAATAAGATGTTTTAATGTAAAATCACTGAACACAGGATTAAATGTCAAATTCAAATGCTGCTGTTCATTCCTGATTCATGTAGTAAATATTCCTGAAGGAACAGGACCATTGTACAGAGTCACCACAAGCTGGACCACGAACAGAACAGAAACGCAGCAGATGTACATGATACTAAACTCAAACTTCAAACTAAAAGTGTTCCTATCTAAAACTATTTCCTCTCTCTGAAGTGAACCTGATGGAATAAAGCCATGACTCAGAGCTCTTACTGTTGTGCAGTGTGTTAGCGAGATCTGTGTGGTTCATGTTCTTCAGGACGTGCAGTGTGATCTTCAGCGCTCCGTCTCTGACACTGTGCAGATCCTGCTCATCCTCCACCTCCCTCTCAGTGCATGCTGGGTAATCTGGACTCAGGAGCTTCCTAAACCTCTTCAGTTCATTCTTTATCAGAGTGATGACTTTGTGTTCCAGCTCCTGGTTAGAAACACACAGGAACACATCTAAATATTATAATGTTACACACTGAGAGATGCTTTTATTTTATGAAAAGAATAAAAGTCTCTTGCTCACACACAAGAATAAAAGTCAACCTGCTCACACACAAGTTACACACATTAAAAAGACACACACCTTGAATATGGAGTCCAACTGATCTCTGCTGAGGTTTGATTTCTTCTGTTGTGGTCTGTGAAGAAATAAAACACATGATGTAATATAGACTATATGTATTCATAGCTGCACAACACACACTAATACATACAGAGACAGATATTTAACACTATCCTCTTAACACAATACACTGATTTCAGGATTTCTCACTGACACTAACATGTTTATGAATAAAATAGTGATCTAGTCATTAATGTCCCAGGTGTAAATGTTGTTGTGTAGCACCACAGACCCTCCAGCTCAGGGACTGCAGGCTGAACTGAACTCTTAAAGCAGTTTTCCTCACTGCCAGTCCGAGAGCTGCAGCACTGCACAGTTTAGTGTTTTACTGCTTCAACACCTGATAAAGATCATGAAGGGCTTCAGAATGAGACCAGTGAGTTTGATCAGGTGGAACACTGCTGTAAAACACCTCACTGTACTGACCTCACATCAGGAGAACTGAAGGTAATTGGATGATTCATTGACTCGTCACTCTTCATGGACACACAGCTGGGTTCTGGTGAGTCTGATCTCTTTCCCTCCATCATTCTAGAATTAAACAGAAATATCAGCAATAATTAATACTCTGCTGTCTCAGCACTGTTACACAATGTGTTCATCATTAAACACCAATAATTCCATCTTTTTAATTCAGCTCCAGTCTGCACACTTATTCAAACAGGAGACACGCCCCATACCTCAGGAATTACACTGATGTCAGGAGTCCCAATCACAGATAACTGACTCAGCTGGGTCTTAAAGCCTGTAGAGTTCACTGACTCAAAGCTACGCTGCTCTTCTCCTCCACATTACACAGTCCTTTTTACTCTTCTCTCAGTGAATGATTTCTCTAAACTGTTCTTAGATCAGATCAGTGATATATTCACTGCTATTAAACACCTTAAACCAAAGTCTAGTTCCTCTGTTAACTAGTGAGTGTTTAGAGATACAGATCTGTTCCATGAGACGGTGTGTGTTTATTGCTGGTGAATGGAAAAGTAACTCACCTCTCGTCTCTCTTTAAGTCCTGTTCTCCAGACACACTCATGTTGGAGGTCATGTCTCCTCCAGATTACAGCAGGACACACGTTTACTTCACTCCAACATCGGTGTGTTAAATCAAACCCTGTATCAGCATAGAGTTCACTTACAGGAAATAGTCACGGTATCAAGTCATAAAACAACCTGTGTACATTCAAACTTCAGTACAAACCCACAAAACTCTTCTGCATCTAGTGCACATTCAGTGTGTTTATATATTATAGCTTTAGATGTAGATACTCACTGTGTTTTTACTCCTGAAATGCTGTATTTTCCCCTCCACACAAAATGGAGACTGACTTTCACTTTCACTTCCTAACCGTTTATTCTGCAGAGGGGGAGGGGCAGTGAGGTAGGATATGGTTTGTTTTCAGACAGCTTTCTGATCCATCGAGCAAAGGCCTGTAAATACTGAAAGTGTAAGCCTGAAAACGCTGCAAATACAGAGAACAGAATTAAAAGTCTGGTAAAATCCACATCACACACATTATCATTTCATTACCTTCATTTATTATCTCGTGACTTCATTCAGCTGTGCACGAACAACTGTCAGAGCTCTATACAAATATATAAACAAAATTTAAATACCAGGAAGTGCTAGAAACACTCAGCAGATCATTAGATAAAGAAGCAGAACTCATACGCTGAGTAAGTTTACTTAAATATCTGCAGAAATTTTTTTTTTCTGGTTTCCCCTTAATGAGAGCGAGTATCCTGATATTAGTGAGGATTGGTGTGTAAGTAGTTTTTGTGTGAATAATGAATGTTACTCAGAATAAAGGTGATGATGGAGAGTAAGTTAAACACATTGGTCAGACGAGTAACTAACCCAGTGTTTCCCAATCGAGGTTCTGTCTGATGAGAGCAGGGGTGCGTGTAAAAATCCTTCAAACATTTTCTAAAATGATCAAATGTGTAGAAAACATTTAATATAGATGAGAAATATCTGATGTCTGAAATAATAACACAGACACAGAAATAATAAGACAGACACACACACACACACACAATAATAATAATAATAATAATAAACTAGACCAGTACATTTCCTGAAGAAAATGTGTGCTGCTTGACATGGCAAAATTCAGATCAGGCGCCAATACTTTCGATAGCCGAAAGCGTAGCGTGCCAATACTTTTGACAGCCAGAAGAGTGGGGTGCCAATAATTTTGACAGCTGACGGCGTAGGGTGCCAATTCTTTTGAGAGCTGGACGCCAATTCTTTTGAGAGCTGGAGTCACAGGGTGCCAATACTTCTGAGAGCTGGCCGTGTAGGGCGGAAATACTATGGAGAGCCAGCCATGCGGGGTGCCAGTACTTTTGAGAGTTGGCCAGATTGGGCGCCAATACTTTTGAGAGCCGGGCATGTATGGAGACAATTCTTTTAGAGCTGGTGGCCAATTCTTTCGCAACTCAATGCAAGTCTATGGGAAATTTTCCGACTTTGCGCTTCCGTACCGGGAATGCCGACATTCCGATCACTTCCGTAATACACAGCACACCTCTGCTCAATAAGACGATCGATTTGACACCTCAACCGTCGATCTCCGACAAACGGTGCGGGACTAGTTTCGCACCGAATAAAAAAGTGGAAGAAGAGGAATAATTATAATTATAATAAGTTTGCCAAATAACAATAATAGTGCTTTTCAAGCACCATTAATTATAATTATAATAATAATAATAATAATAATAAGAATAATACTAAGTAGGCCAAATAACAATAATAGTGCTTTTCAAGCACCATTAATTATAATAATAACTAGATCGGTACATTTCCTGAAGAAAATGTGGATGGTGCTCGCCATGGCAAAACAGGAATGGGGCGAAAATACTTTCGAGAGCCGGACAGATATGGCACCAGCACTGTTAGAGCCGGCCGTGTAGTGCGCCATTATTCAATTCAATTTTATTTGTATAGCGCTTTTTACAATAGACATTGTCTCATAGCAGCTTTACAGAAATATCAACACGGTATACAGATATTAAAGGTGTGAATTTATCCCAACTGAGCAAGCCAGTGAGTGGCGACGGTGGTGAGGAAAAACTCCCTAAGATGTTTTAAGAGGAAGAAACCTTGAGAGGAACCGACTCAGAAGGGAACCCATCCTCATCTGGGTAACAACAGTTAGTGTGAAAAAGTTCATTATGGATTCATATGAAGTCTGTATGGCGTTAGGAGCAGCCGTAGTCCCAGCAGTCTGGATTTAAAGAAGATTTGAGCTCCATCCAGAGGCAGAAAGGATCTGGATCTCTAGTATCTCCATAAATTCGTGTGGGGCTCGGCGAAAGGAGAGAGGGAGAAAAAAGATAATTATGACTGCGAAGTAGTAGAACAGAATCTAGTCAGGGTAGGCTTGAGTAAACAAATACGTTTTAAGCTTAGACTTAAACACTGAGACTGTGTCTGAGTCCCGAACACTAATAGGAAGACTGTTCCATAACTGTGGGGCTCTATAAGAGAAAGCTCTTCCCCCTGCTGTAGCCTTCACTATTCCAGGTACCGTCAGATAGCCTGCATCTTTTTATCTAAGTAGGCGTGGCGGATGATAGAAAACCAAAAGGTCCATTAGATATTGTGGCGCGAGACCATTTAGTGCTTTATAGGTCAATAAAAGTATTTTATAATCAGTGTGAGATTTTACTGGGATCCAATGCAGTATTGATAATATCGGTGTGATATGGTCGTATCTTCTAGTTCTAGTTAGGACTCTAGCAGCTGCATTCTGGACTAACTGGAGCTTATTTATATTCCTACTGGAACATCCAGACAGTACGGCATTACAGTAATCTAATCTAGAGGTGACGAATGCATGAACTAGTATTTCCGCATCATGTAGTGACAATATGTTTCTTATTTTAGAAATATTTCTGAGATGAAAGAAGGATATCCTAGTAATATTATCTATATGAGCATCAAATGATAGGCTGGAGTCAATAATCACTCCAAGGTCTTTAACTGCTGTACATGATGAAACAGAAAGACCATCCAGAGTAACCATGTGATCAGAAAGATTACTTCTAGCTACACGTGGGCCTAATAAAAGTATTTCTGTTTTATCAGAATTAAGCAGAAGGAAGTTAATTAACATCCAATGTCTAATGTCCTTTACACAATCCTCAACTTTACTAAGCTTCTGTCTGTCCTCTGGCTTCGCTGAAACATACAACTGTGTATCATCAGCCAATACCTTTTAGAGCTGACCATCAAGGGTGCCAGTACTTTTGAGAGTAGACCGTGCCGGGTGCCAATACTTTTGAGAGGCGGCCAGATAGGGTGCCAATACTTCTGAGACCTGAACAGATCATGTGCCAATACATTTTAGAGCCAAGTGTGTACGGAGGCCATTCTTTTAGAGCTTTCTCCTTGGAGGGCCAATACTTTTTCGAAACTCAATGCAAGTCTGTGGGGAATTTTCTGACTTTGAGCTTCCGTAGCGGGAATTCCGGCATTCTGATCGCTTATAAAAGTCATAGCACACCTCTCCTCAATAAGCCAATCGATTCGACACCTCACCCGTTGATCTCCGACAAACGTGAGAGAAGTTACAAGCTGAAAAAAAGTGGAAGAAGAATGATAATTATTATAATAGTAACTAGACCGGTACATTTCCTGAAGAAAATGTGAGTGGTGCTTGCACTGGAAAAATTTGGATCGGGCGCCAATACTTTTGAGAGCCAGATGGATAGGTTGTTAGAGGGTTTTAGCATCATGCTAACATGTTTTAGCATGTTTTAGCATCATGCTAGCATGTTTTAGCATCATGCTAGCGTGTTTTAGCATCATGCTAGCACGTTTTAGCATGTTTTAGCATCATGCTGGCACGTTTTAGCATCATGCTGGCACGTTTTAGCATCATGCTGGCATGTTGCTAGCATGTGTTAGCACTATACTGGCCGTTTAGGGTGCTAATACTTTTAAAGCTGGACAAATAGGGCGCCAATATTTTCGAGAGCCGACAGCGTAGGGCGCCAATACTTTCGAGAGCCGGACAGATATGGCGCCAGCATTGTTAGAGCCTGCCGTGTAGTGCGCCAATACTTTTTAGAGCCGACCGTCAAGGGCGCCAGTACTTTTGAGAGCTGGCCGTGCGGGGTCCCAATACTTTTGAGAGCCGAACAGATCGTGTGCCAATACATTTTAGAGCCGAACAGATCGTGTGCCAATACATTTTAGAGCCGAACGTGTACGGAGGAAAAATTTTTAGAGCTTTCTCCTTAGAGGGCCAATACTTTCAAAACTCAATGCAAGTCTATGGGAAATTTTCAGAATTTGAGCTTCCGTAGCGGGAATTCCGGCATTCCGATCGCTTATAAAAGTCACAGCACACATCTCCTCAATAAGCCGATCGATTCAACACCTCCGATCTCCGACAAACGGTGCGGGACTAGTTACGCGCCGAAAAAAAACGTGGAATAATAATAATAATAATAATAATAATAATAATAATAATAATAATAATAATAATAATAAGTATGCAAGAGAACAATAGTAGTGCTTTTCAAGCACCACTAATAAAACACTTACTGTTACGATAGACAGCCACCTCCTCTTTGAAGCATTCCTCAAAATAAAAATAAAACTTTAGCGGTGCTAAAATGAGAAGCCGCAGGTTCGTTTAAATCATACAGCGCAAACACTGGTACACAGCCGAGATCTTAGAAACTTCTAAGTCCACCTATTGCTGGGGGTATCGTAAAGCCATTAACACCCCCAGAGACCAACTCATTATCATAAACATACTGATAGGATTACACCACGACCCCCGGTCATAAAATAAGTGTCTCCACACAAAGCTCTTGCTCAGGAAAACACAAAGATCAGAAATTAGACTACCTACAAACTGTTGCTCAGGAAAACACAAACATCATAAATTAGACTACCTACAAACTGTTGCTCAGGAAAACACAAACATCATAAATTAGCACACTACTTCGATCGACAGTTTGACAGAAAGTACTGTCTACTGGTGAAACACGTGTATGGGCGGGGTTTAGAGAGAGAGAGAGAGAGAGAGAGAGAGGTGTCTGTAACATGTATGTATGGGCGGGGTTTAGAGAGAGAGAGAGAGAGAGAGAGAGAGAGAGAGAGAGAGAGAGAGAGAGAGAGAGAGGTGTGTCTGTAACATGTATGTATGGGCGGGGTTTAGAGAGAGAGAGAGAGAGAGAGAGAGAGAGAGAGAGAAAGAGAGAGAGAGAGGTGTCTGTAACGTATGTATGGGCGGGGTTTAGAGAGAGAGAGAGAGAGAGAGAGGTGATTGGGTTTTTTGTCTTCTAGTTTAAACATTACGGAGATTCTTTTAACCAGTACTTTAACATTTTTACCTCGTAAGGATCTTTGTTTAGAAGTCATGTAATACGCACGATTCTTTTTAAACAGCTCTTTTAACCATTTTTACATCCTAAAGTTTTTATGAGTTTTTTTGGAAGCCTAGTAATACGGATTCTTTTTAAACAGCTCTTTTAAATCATTTTTACATCCTAAAGGTTTGTGATTAGAATGTATGTAATACAAACAATTATTTTAAACAGAATCTTTTATATTAAAAAAAAAAAAAAAAAAAAAAAAAAAAAAGGTTTACCTCCTACACTTTTTATTCAAAGGCAAACCGGGCTCCTAAAAACATAATCAACAATTGTTTTCATTTATTTCACAAACAAATATTCTACTCATATATGTACACATTCAAACATCATGCTTTTCTAACAGTGTGTTTACACAAACGAAATAACGCCACACAGTAACACAAACACATCCCCGTATTAACCATTGATACTCTTTTCAGACGTATTTCACCCCAGCCCCCCGTCATAAATTAGGCCACTTACAGAAATGTCGGCCTGAGAAGCACAAAGGGCTATAAATCAGCACACACTACTTTGATTGACAGTTTGACAGAAAGTGTGTGTTACTCTCGTTGGAACAAAGTTACTGGTGTGACTCTAATTCTCTTTATTTTTAATGGTCTAGTAAAAGGGCAGTCTGTGCTCCGGCTCCCTATAGTGGCCTGTGTGAATCACTGCCTCTTGTCACATTTTTATAAAATATTATCTATTAATTTATTAATATCTGTGTGTGTGTGTGTGTAGGACTACACAATGTCTTTGTGTGTTAACAGGAGCTCAGCTATTCTCTCTGAATAAAGAGGAACTTTGCGCTGTCATTCCTGAAGAAGGAGCGAGGGTGTACAGCCAAGTTGCCGTACAGAAGGCACTGCTGGAGGTAAACACACACACATGCGCACGCGCACACACACACACACACACACACACACACGCACGCACGCTAATGATGTGTATAAATGATGACTGTTTTTTTCTCAGGATGTCAGAAAGGCAACAGAGCTGGAGGCAGTGATGGAGAAACAGAAGATGAAGGTGGATTTCACAGAGGAGAGTGGAACTCATACGCCTCGTACTCTAGCATACTACACCCCCACCCCCCACCCCCCGCACCTACACCCCATACTACACCCCCCCCCCCCCACCTACACCCCATACTACACCCCCCCTCCACAAACACATGTAGTTTATATATACACATTGATGTACATGGTATGGTGTAATAAAAAAAAAAAAAAAACATAACATTTATTTAATGCCTTTATACACACACACACACACACACACACACACACACACACACACACACACTCACACACGTCTGTGTGATATATTACAGACTATTCCTCACACACTTACACAAATCAACTGCCATTTTATGGTAAAGCTGCCTAAATGTAAATGTTCAATCTTTGACTGTACATTCATAAATTATCGGGGTGATGTGTCGTATCTTCTGGTTCTAGTGAGGACTCTAGCAGCTGCATTCTGGACTAACTGGAGCTTGTTTATGCTCCTACTGGAACATCCAGACAGTAAGGCATTACAGTAATCTAGTCTAGAGGTGACGAATGCATGAACTAATATTTCTGCATCATGTAGTGACATTAGACAACCCCAATACCGAAAAAGTTGGGACAGTCTGGAAAATGCTAATAAAACAATGAGGAGTCATTTGTAAATGTACATTGACTTGTATTTACACAAAAAACATAAAGACGAGGTATTTGAGGTTTTACCTAATCAACTGCAAAGTTTCTGGAAGATGAACATTCATTTTGAAATTGATGCTGCAACACGTTCCAAAAAAGTTGGGACAGGGGTCATTTAGGATTAATAGCGATGTGACGAGTTGAAAGAAGAAGGTGATGTGAAACAGGTGAGGTCTAATTATCGTCTAATCATATGTATAAGGAGCCTTCAAAAAAGACCGAGTCCTTCAAGAGTAAGGATGGGTCGAGGCTCGCCAACAGATATGTCAGCAAATAATCCAGCACTTTGAGAAGAACATTCCCCAAAGACAAATCGGTAGGATTTTGGTCATTTCACCTTCTACAGTGCACAATATAATTAAAAGATTCAAGGAATCCGGTCAAATCTCGGTGCGTAAAGGGCGAGGCATAAAACCACTTCTGAATGCGCGTGATCTCCACTCCCTGAGATGTCACTGTCTTAAAAACCGTCATGAGTCTGTAATGAAGATCCTGACATGGGCTCGGGAATACTTTGGTAAACCTTAGTCAGTCGACAGCATTCACCGCTGCATCCACAGATGCAAGTTAAGGCTTTACTATGTAAAGCAGAGGCCATACATCAACACTGTCCAGAAGCTCCGCCCACTTCTCTGGGCTCGGTCTTATCTAAGATGGACAGTAGCACATTGGAATCTTGTTTTGTGGTCCGATGAGTCGACATTTGAAATAGTTTTTTGAAAAACAACCGTCGTGTTCTCCGAGCCAAAGAGGAAAAGGACCATCCAAGCTGTGATCAGAGTCAGATCCAAAAGCCAGCGTCTGTCATGGTATGGGGGCGTGTCAGTGTCCATGGTATGGGGGCGTGTCAGTGTCCATGGTATGGGGGCGTGTCAGTGTCCATGGTATGGGTAACACACATCTGTGAGGGCATCATTAATGCAGAAAGATATGTACACATTTTGGAGCTACACATGCTGCCATCCAGAGCAGGACAACGCCAAACCACAAACGCATGGTTGTGTAAGAAGAGAGTGCTGGCGCTAGCATGACCTGCCTGCAGTCCTGACCTGCCTGCAGTCCTGACCTGCCTCCGATGTATGGTGCATTATAAAGCTCAAAATAAGGCACTGATGGCCTCGTACAGTAGCACAGCTAAAGAAATGTATAATGGATGAATGGGGGGAAATTCTCCTTGCTCACCTTAACCAACTGGTGTCTTCACTCAGCACCCAAAACACTTAATAAGTGTTATTAAAAGAAAAGGTGATGTTACACAGCGGTAAATAGTCAACTGTCCCAACTTTTTTGGAGTATGATGCAGTCATTATATAGTCAATATTTCTGAGATGAAAGAAGGATATCCTAGTAATATTATCTACATGAGCATCAAATGATAGGCTGGAGTCAATAATCACTCCAAGGTCTTTAACTGCTGCACATGATGAAACAGAAAGACCATCCAGAGTAACCATGTGATCAGAAAGATTACTTCTAGCTACACGTGGGCCTAATAAAAGTATTTCTGTTTTATCAGAATTAAGTAAAAGGAAGTTAGTTAACATCCAATGTCTAATGTCCTTTACACAATCCTCAACTTTACTGAGCTTCTGTCTGTCCTCTGGCTTCGCTGAAACATACAGCTGTGTATCATCAGCATAACAGGGGAAGCTAATTCCATGTTTACGAATAATTTGACCTAGAGGTAGCATATATAAAGTAAAGAGCAGTGGGCCTAAAGCAGAACACTGTGTGAACACCAAATTTAACCCCGGTATGTGTGGAGAAGTCTCCATTTACATCTACGAACTGATAACGATCGGTCAGATAAGACCTGAGTCAGGAGAGGACTGTTCCCTTAATGGCAACAACATTTTCAAGATCATTCACAAGATCTGTGCCTCGATACAATCCTGTCTCGGAGGTCTACAGACAGTTCCTTGGACTTCATGGCTTGGTTTGTGCTCTGACATGCATTGTTAACTGTGGGACCTTATATAGACAGGTGTGTGCCTTTCCAAATCATGTCCAATCAACTGAATTTACCACAGGTGGACTCCCATCACGTTGTAGAAACATCTGAAGGATGATCAGTGGAAACAGGATGCACCTGAGCTCAATTTTGAGTGTCATGGCAAAGGCTGTGAATACTTATGTACATGTGCTTTTTTTGTTTTTTATTTTTAATAAATTTTCAAAGATTTCAAACAAACTTCTTTCACGTTGTCATTATGGGGTATTGTTAGTAGAATATTGAGGAAAATAATGAATTTAATCCCTTTTGGAATAAGACTGTAACATCACAAAATGTGGAGAAAGTGAAGCGCTGTGAATACTTTCTGGATGCACTGTACATCACTACAATTACAATCACCACAGATGGAAACTGGATGTGTGTTTGTGTGTACCTCAGTATCTCCAGTGTACAGTGTGTGTGTGTGTGTGTGTGTGTGTGTGTGTGTCTGTGTACCTCAGTATCTCCAGTGTACAGTGTGTGTGTGTGTGTGTGTGTGTGTGTGTGTGTGTGTACCTCAGTATCTCCAGAGTACAGTGTGGATTCTCCAGTCCAGCAGAGAGCAGCTTCACTCCTGAATCCTGCAGGTTATTGTGAGTCAGGTTCAGTTCTCTCAGTCTGGAGGAGTTTGATCTGAGAACTGAGGACAGAACTCTACAGCTTTCCTCTGTGAGAAAACACCAACTCAACCTGGGGGAGAAATGATGATATATCAGAACACTGATCACACACACACACACACACACACACACACACACACACACACACACACACAGCCATAATACAGCTAAAGTTTCCCATGTAACAGAAATATGAGTGCGTTTGTCTCACACACAGAAGTCAGGGGACATGACACCAAATCAGCATTATTATTATTATTATTATTAATAATAATAACAACATCAGTTACAATGATCCTTAAAGGACTGAAAACATTTTTGTTTGAACAAATGCTTCCTTATAATTGAAACATGAAGCCATTTGAAAAGACCCATGACACTTGTTGAGACCATGCGCGATCAAAACGTCAATGAGCCTTGGAGTCACTCTTAAGCCTTGTCTCATTCTCCATCACGATAAAGAAGGCTGGTAAAGAAGGTTGGCACATTGAAACGATCAAAACATAAACCATCAGAACATAAATGAACCAAGGAAATGCACTTAAGTCTTGTCTCATGCTCCCTTCCTCTGATGGCCAAGAGAAAATGGCACTGGACTTGGAATGCACTGGGGTCTCCCCTACGCAACTCGAAGCCTGCTCAAGGCATGTCAGCGGTCTGTGTCAACTAACTCGTGTGCACTATCTTCCCGACTGCAGAGAGAAAAGGGCACTGGACTTGAACTACACTATGGTTTCACCTGTGCAACTTGAAGCCTGTTATGAAACTGTGTCATAATGCAGAGGGAACTCTATTCAGATGAGCAGGAAAGCACCTTGGCATTCATCAAACACGCTTGTGTTTTATCCTAGAAAAATGCTTTGATGTAAAGTAAGTCGTCCGAATGTGTTCATGTAAACTAGTAAAGGCTGTAATTACTTGACTGAAGTAAATGTACAGAAGAGGGCATCCATGTGCGGAAACCTGAGAATATAAACGAGACTGAGAAGTTGTTGTTGAAGAAGGGTCGAACACGGACAAACACGTCCGTCGGCTCCAGTAGAATAGCCTAGTGCTTCCTTAAATCACTTTGAGGCGTCGGACTCTAAATCCAGCGGGGTTTTCTTGCGCAGGTATGACCCCTGCTTGCAGCTTTGTCAGCTGTAGGTGTCAAGTCACTGGTGCTCAATCTCCTGCTGTTTATTTAAAGCAGAGTATGTATGCACCCTAACCCTAAAGCTTCCCATGTAACAGAAATATGAGTGCGTTTGTCTCACACAGAAATCAGAGGACATGACAGCACATCAGCATTATTATTATTATTATTATTATTATTATTAATAATAATAACATCAGTTACAATGATCCTTAAAGGACTGAAAACATTTTTGTTTGAACAAATGCTTCATTATAATTGAAACATGAAGCCATTTTTAATAAAAGTATTAAAAAGTCTCCTATTTAAAAATAAACAAAATAAATAAAATAAATAAGAAATCTCCCATTTGAACAAAAGATGAGATAAGATAATACTTTATTAATCCCAAGGTGGAGAAATGAGGGAATTAGGAGGAAAAAGGAGCAGGACCTGCTGTGGCTTTGTTTGGAAATATTTTTGTTGGTGAAATAGAACAGAAACAGACAATATTGAGTGTAAAATGTACGTCAGGTAATATTATCTTATTGTTTACATGTTAGCATAGCATGTTAAATTAACTACTAAATAAAAATCACATCAGCTGTATGAGCTTTTAAATAACGTCCTATTACACCAAGGCCAGACTCCTCCTCCGTAATTGCAGGTAATTTCATCACCTTCTTTAAAGTCTGTTAAAGCAAACAGACCAAGATGTGGGCTTCCATCCACTTCAGTCTTCTGCATTCTGCCATTTGGGTGCTTGTGGTCATCATTAACCAGCCTACCAAAAGATCCGTCTTCTTTTGCAGCATCAATACTTAATACACAACGAGAGAAAGAGAGAAGTATTCAGTGACCGAATATTCCACATCAAATTCTACAAATATGATAGCTCTGCACAGAATTTTTATTGTTAACGGTCAGATGTAAATGTTTAAGTGGACAAATACTTTACAACTGCAATTTTCAAGTACAATGAAAGTACACTTTGAAGAAAAACTATGCAGACATTGTCATTTTTTATGCAGGTTAATTCTATGGATCATTTAATTAGTGGTGCTTGTAAAAGCACTACTATTGTTCCCTTGTATACTTATTATTATTATTATTATTATTATTATTATAATTATTATTATTATAAATATTATTATTACTCTCCGGCCGGCACTCAAAAGTATTGGGACCCCGCATGGCCAGCTCTCAAAAGTACTGGCGCCCTTGACAGTCGGCTCTAAAATGTATTGGCGCACTACACGGCAGGCTCTAACAATGCTGGTGCCATATCTGTCCGGCTCTGGAAAGTATTGGCACCCTACGCTGTCGGCTCTGGAAAGTATTGGTGCCCTGCGCTGTCGGCTCTGGAAAGTATTGGCACCCGTCCCTGTTTCGCCAACGCAAGCACCACTCACAAGCACCACTTTTCTTCAGGAAATGTACCGGTCTAGTTATTATTATTATTCTTCCACTTTTTTTTCGGCGCGTAACTAGTCCCGCACCGTTTGTCGGAGATCGATGGGTGAGGTGTTGAATCGATCGGCTTATTGAGCAGAGGTGTGCTATGACTTTTATAAGCGATCGGAATGCCGGAATTCCCGCTATGGAAGCTCAAATTCTGAAAAGTTCCAATAGACTTGCATTGAGTTTCGAAAGTATTGGCCCTCTAAGGAGAAAGCTCTAAAAGTTTTGCCTCCGTACACGTTCGGCTCTAAAACGTATTGGCACACGATCTGTTCGGCTCTCAGAAGTATTGGCACCCCGCACGGCCAGCTCTCAAAAGTACTGGCGCCCTTGACGGCTGGCTCTAAAAAGTATTGGCGCACTACACAGCCGGCTCCAACAATGCTGGTGTCATATCTGTCCGGCTCTCGAAAGTATTGGCACCCTATGCGGGCGCCTCTTGAATGTATTGGCGCCCTGTCCGGATTTCACCATGGCAAGCACCGCTCACATTTTCTTCAGGAAATGTACTGGTCTAGTTATAATTATTCTTCTTCCACCTTCGTGCCATTTTACCTCTAAAGAAAATGTTAATATATTGAGATTTTCAGTCCCTAGTGATGTTCTGAGTAAGAAAATAACCATATCCGTG
>NW_026521086.1:1638775-1653775 GCF_001660625.3 Ictalurus punctatus
CCCCTGTTCTTATCAAGTTGATGAGATTATAAAGGGTCGACTGTTAAAGGTTAGAGCTCAATATGAGAATAGGTGGGTTGTTTTTGTTTGTGTTTATGCCCCGACCGCAGCCATTGAAAGAATGTTATTTTTATTAACCTTAGATAATGTCCTGAAGAATTGTGACTGATGATTTTTTTATTCTAGGGGGGGATTTTAATTGTACAGAGCTGGGTATAGACAGGAATCATGTAGAGCCCCATATGCCATCACGTAGAAGGTTAGTCGAGTTAATGAAGTCCTGTGACCTTGTGGACATTTGGAGAAATTTTCACCTCATGCAAAAGCAGTATTCCTGGGTGCACTCCTATAATAATATGCTCTCTATGGCCAGATTGAATAAATTTTATGGTTTTAAACACCAGTTAAGTGCTTTTAGAAGTTGTGTAATTATACCAGTAGGATTTACGGACCATTGTATGGTTCTCTCTACTGTGTATTTAAGTAAACTCAAGCAAAAGAGTGCGTATTGGCATTTTAACACAAGTTTATTGCATGACATTCATTTTAGGGATGTGTTTAAATATTTTTGGAGTGATTTTAGAACCACAAAGGGTTCTTTTAAATCGGTGCAGCAGTGGTGGGATTTTGCCAAAACGCAAATTAAACAGCTGTGTCAACAAAATACCTCCAATGTCACGAGAGACACAACTCCCCGTGTGAAATCCTTGGAGGATGAAATAATGGCGCTTCAAGAGTTAATGAAAAACACAGGACGGCAGGTATGCATAGAAAATTTAAGAATAAAAAAGAATTTATTGACTAAATTGCTAGATGTTACCGCACAAGGAGCTCTGGTCAGGTCACGGTTTCAGACTGTAGAGTGTATGGATGCACCGTCGAAATTCTTTTTTAATTTGGAAAAAAGAATGGTCAGAATAAGATGATACATGGCCTGTTTTCTGATGATGGGACACTTTTAGTGGACCATAGAGAAATTGAAAATTGATGCAGCTCAATTTTTCGTATTGTGCTGAGGTGATCAGGAATGAAGCATCTTGGTATTTGAATTTTCTCAAGATTTTCCAGGTCATGGAGCCATGTTTCCCACTTTGGCTTCAGTTCAAGGGGAACATGTTCATCCCATCCTACACCTCTTTGCACATCTCTTGCAGCACTCTTTTCCCTGTCAAGATGTAGGGAGAGAGAAATCCTAATGGGTCGTATACACTAGCTACCGTTGATAGGATTCCTCGCCGGGTGGCTGCCTTTTCATTGAGGACGACATTGAATGAGAACGCATCCGTCTCTATGCTCCACTTCACTCCCAGCACACTCTGCATTGGAAGCTCGCTGTAGTTCAGGTCCACATCCTTCACTGCACTTGCCCGTTCACTCTCTGGAATTACATCCAAAACCTTTCTGTTGTTAGAGACAAATTTGTGTAAGCGCAGCTGTCCTTTACTAAAGACTTCCCGTGCTTCATTCACAAGCTGGTTGGCTCTTTGAACTGAATCGACACTGATAAGCCCATCATCCACATAGAAATTTTTCCGGATGAAGACTGCAGCCAATGGGTAATCATTCTCATATTTGCTGGCGAGGTATTTCATGCCATAGTTAGCACATCCAGGCGATGATGCTGCTCCAAATATGTGAACTCGCATCCGGTATTCTTTGGGCTCTCTTGCGGTGTTCCCATTTTCCCACCACAGGAACCTCAAGAAATCCCGATCTTCTGGGGTTACGTGGAAGCGGTGAAACATTTTCTCAACATCGCAATTAATCGCGATCTGATGCTGGCGAAATCTAAACAGCACTCCAGTCAGAGTATTTGTTAGATCAGGTCCTGTGAGGAGGTGGTCATTCAGAGAGGTGCCTTCACATTTGGCAGAGCAGTCAAATACGACCCTAATCTTCTCAGGCTTCCTAGGATGATACACCCCATGGTGCGGAATGTACCATGTGTTGCCTTCCTTTGTGGTGGCATTTGTTTCTTCTGCATCACCATCTCTAAAGACATTGTCCATGAATTTGATATAATCTTCCTTGTACTTTGGACTCTTTTCCATTTTTCCTTTTAAATGTTTCAATCTGACTGTAGCCAGCTGCTTGTTATTTGGAAGCTGAGGACGCTTTCTAAATGGTAGAGGCATCTCCAGATGTCCCTCTTCGTTATACTGAATTTTCCCATTCAAGAGATGCAGAAATTGAATGTCATCTTGGGATATTGTCCTTTCTCTTGGATTTGTGTCAAGAAAATCTCTCTCTAATGCTTTGATCACAGAGGCAGGTGTGATAGGTGGAAGTTCTTTCACAGAGATACGATGGCAGAACCCTTCGCCATCCCTTATGTCAGTGCAAGGCATTTTGGCTCCAACTATACTCCAGCCTAAATCTGTCTTGACTGCATAAGGTTCATACTCTTCCCCTGATATCACTGCTTTTGGTTTCAGAGCCCGTGCACAGTCATAGCCAATCAGAAGTCCTGCAGGACAGTTCAACAGATCTGGCATCTCTTCGGCTATGCTCAGAAGGTGAGTCCACCCTGCTGCTGTTTCACGACTGGGAATGCTATTCTTCTCTAGTGGGATGTATTCTTGAGTGTATGCTGGAGGTAGCTCAATGTACTCTTGTAAATTGTACCCTCTCACCTTCAGTCCAACAACTCTGTGACAATTCAGTATTGAACTCTTGTCAGTCATTGTTGACAACTTCAGTTTGACAGGTTCTGTGTGCGCTTGAATTTTTCCACAGACATCATGGTCAATGAAGGTACTGGTACTCTGTGTGTCCAGTAATGCATACACTAAAGTCTCTGGACTATTCTTGGCCGCACTAGAGAGCCACACTGGAACAATCATGGAAGTGCGATCACCATTGTCCATTCTCACGGTGCATAAGGCAATGGAAGAATTGTCCTTTTGTGGTAATGCTTCTAGCTTTTCTCCTACAGGGCGTTCTTCGTGAAGTGGAGATGGATGACTTTGTCTACAAATATTGCAAGTAGCCCTCTTTCTGCAATTTTTTGCAACATGTCCGACTCTGAGGCACCCGAAGCACATATTGTTGCTAATGACAAATTTTTTCTTTTCCTCTAGAGACATCGCTGCAAACTTTTCCCATTTATAAATAATGTGATTTTGTTGACAGCACACACAATCTATTTGTCTTTTGGTTTGAGTGGCAGGAGAGTTGGTTGTAGAACTTCCTGATGCACTTGAGTCCTTTGAAGTGAAGCTTGATCTTTGAAACACCTTTGTTGACGTTGCTAGAGTGCTGGCTTTGAGACGCTTCTGTTCCTTTCCATTTTTCTCATCTGCTTGTTTTAATGCAAAAAGAGAAGAAACTGGATTGCAAGCAACACGTGCCTCTTCGGCTACAAAGTCTGAGAACTCCTTAAAGGCAGGATATGGCTTCCCTTCATCTAGTGCTTTAGTGACGTACCGGTTCCAGCGAGTTGTTGCCCAGTCAGGAAGTTTTTGTAACAGCTTTTGGTTTTCTTGACAATCATCTAAAACCTTTAGACCATGAACGTAAGGCATTGCATTCTTGCAGGAGATGAGGAAATCACTAAATTCCCTTAATTTCAGTGATTCCTTTGGTCCAATCTTGGGCCAGCTACTCAGCTTCCCGCTGAATGCTCTTTGAACTATGAAGGGGTGACCATAACGTTTGTTAAGGGCATCCCAAGCCTGCGTGTAGGCTTCCTCATCACTTCTATAAAATGTTCCTTCTAACACAGAAAGTGCTTCTCCACTGATGTATTTTTTCAAGTAATATAGTCTATGAGCTGGGTTTGTGCAACTTGTTTCGATTAAGGCCTTGAAGCAGGTACGCCATTCAGTGAATTTAAGTGGATCTCCTGTAAACATGAACGGCTCTGGTGCTGGAAGTCTAGTCATTGCCAGGGATTCTTTTAATGCTTGAACTAGCGAGGCTTCATTTGATTTTGGTTCTATTTTGCTTTCAGAACAAAAAGGGATTGAAAGGTCTTTGGGATTCTGGGTGCATGGAGTGCTGTTATGCTGCACTGGAAGCTGACTTGGAGACAAATGAAGATTTCTCTAGTTTCTCCTATTTCAGCATTCAATTTTAATTTCTCTTCAGCATATACATTGTATTCAGCTTCCATAGCCTCAAGATTCCTTTGTTCTTCCATCAGTTTTAACTTCTCTTGTTGAGCTAGCACCTCTTTTCTTTGTGCAGATATTTCCCTTTCCCTGTTAAGTTCAGCACGTTTCGATGCCAAGCGTGCCGCCGCCTCCGCTTTCTTTACTGACACTTGACTATCTTGCACACTACCCACTCCAGCTCTTGACACAGTTGACCCATAAACTGACCTTGCGTCTTCTCTCTGGAGTAATTTTGAAAGAGTTTCCTTAACAGCTTCTGCATTAAACTCTTTATCAGCTTCTGTGTAACGCACTTTCAGAAGTGTAGTTATTTCAGAAGTCACTGATGTGCAGATATCCATTCTCCTTCGTATATCTTGGGCTGGTGTGGTCAGTGCACGTAAGCTACTATATACCTGCTTTATTTCTGACTCATACTTTTCCAAGGTTCTTATCATTTCGCCTAAGTCTGATTTACAACATTCTTCCTTTAGTTTACTTCTAATATACTGAACCTCAGCTTTGAAGGTTACATATGTTAACATGAACTTTCTTTCCTTTTTTATGCTCTCCTGTTTAATGAGCTCAAGCATCTTTTCTGTTGGGTGTTTTTCTCTTTCTGACCGCCTCACTGCTTGTTCAGTGCCAGGTGTTGGCTCCTGGAGCCCTATCCTATGTATTTGGAGGTCTTTATTAATTTCAGCTAACCGTTCTTCAATTCTTTGTTTCTCTGAGGCTTCAAGTTCAGTTTCTAATTCCTTCTGTAATTCTGTTTTCTCGTTTTCTAGAGCCTGTAGTACTCCTTCTAGTACACAAACATCTGGTGTGCTTTGATCCATTTTAGTAAACTATTTTGAAACAACACTACTGAAATATTAAATGATGAAAGGTAAACTAGAATGACCAGGAAAATACACACTTTCAAATGATCAAACAAGTACGTTATATACACACTGCTATTCAACTTACAAAACTATTCAGATGCAGTTCTCATTTTTCCTTTGTTTCAAATAATAAATTGGAATTGCAATAAATAACAATTTAAACAAAACTGAGAAATGTAAATGCACAGTCTGACCTGGAATCCAGATTTAATGAATGTTCACAAACTCAATTGTCCAAAGATGTCGCGTTGTTGCTTCCCTGTGGCCGTTCTTGGCAGCTGCAGCACCGTCTTCTTCTGGGTTCCACCTTCACGCTGAACTGAAGCTCGCGAGGTCACGTTGGATGAATGCCAGGATGGGTAGGCAGGTCGTTTACGCTGAGTGCGGGACTTCACAAGGGGCGGCCCGTACAATATTCCCTGGGATGCTGGCGATCGTTGCTCACTCTCCAATGGCTACGTTGTACATGTCCATGGATGGCGATGTTTTACACCACACCAAACAATACTTTTTCACTGCAGTTCACGAAGCAGTATGTTCTTCACTGTGGCTCGTGGCAGCAGGCCACGTTTTTCACTGCTTTTCGAGAATAGGCCTACGTTCTTCTTCACTGCCTTTCCAAAGGCAGTAGGCCACGTTTTTCACTGTAGCTGCTCCCAAACTTATTCTTCTGGTCAGATTAAAACGTACGCTTCAACTGATGTTTGTCGTTTCTTTAATTGCATTCCTTCACAACTTAAGCGCATTCAATCACCGTCAAACACCGTCAAACACCGTCAAACACCGTCAAACACCATCAAACACCATCAAACACCATCAAACACCGTCAAACACCGTCAAAAACTGAAATAAAGTGCATAACACATTCTCACATGAGCATATTGTACATAAGCATGTTCTTAAGAGTCCATGAGTATTCATTCATCTTGCTCACATATTAAACTAGCATTAATGGCCTTAGGAAACATTGCGCTATTACATTGCAATACAAACATGAAATGCACAACATCACAAACTAACATACCGTGTGCGCCTTCCGACCAGAAATCTAGGAGTTGCTGTAACGCTTTACTGTTTAATTATTCTCTTCTTTAGCATCTAACTCCGTGTACAGCGTAGCACCAACAAACTGCATGCACATTTTTGCACTGCTATTAGTTAGGCTAATCACATGACCACAGTAACTTAAATTAAATGCAGCTCACCAGTTTAACCTGTAGGTGTCACTATTTCTGCAACCCTTGTAAAACAAAACTCACATAGGCAAATTACTATTAATATTTACAGTGCATTATTGTAATAATAACATAACAAATAAATACTTTAAAGGCTTAAAGAAAGAAATGACACATACATGCTTTCAGCGACAGCTACAGTGCATAAACATGTGAAACACAGATTCTCTCACAGCACAGAAAGGACATTCATAACTTACATCAGGGTTTAAAACACAGATAAAAGAATTAACAGCCACTGCACCGTGTAAAATCCTCCACTGTAAATCCCCACACTTTTTTGTTAATGGTGACTTGTACAAGGCTCTCCATTGTGGCTTTACATGTTCCTTTATTTGTAGAACAGAACGCCAAGGTGTGTCGACTCTTTTGTCCAGAAACTTTTTATTTAGAGATAGTACACACATTTTGTACAGTTCTTTCCCAGATGGTACCTTGGGACCCACAAAACCTAGTTTTTCAGATTTAAAAAACACACCTGAGCACTCACGTACATTTGCCAAGACACTAAAATCCGGTAAAGGATCTTGGTCATTGGGACTACTTAGCCCTCCGGAATATTCCTCCAGCATTTTCAAGACCTTTTCAGTCAACAGGGACCTCCATTCCACAAGGAACTGCGTGACTACACAGACTGACTTCATCTTTATGTGTCCAGCAACTCCCACCGCGTTCCCAAACTCCGGTCCTGCTAAGGTCAGTAGGTCACCCAGAGTGATGACTCCAGCCCTGCAGAACCCCTCTGTAAGCGCAGGAAACGGCTTTCTTTGAAAAACATCTAAAATGGAACCATTTATGATTGGCTCCTGCAGCAGCCAGTGGAGAGAACTTGAGCATTGTACTCTCTGCACTGTTAAAAGTCCCCACACTTTAAAAACATCACGGTAAAAAACAGGAAGTTTCCTGATGTCCATCTTTTTCGGGTCCATCCAGAAAAGAGGTTTATTTAAATCCAGTCCTTCAAGTGTCCGTAAAATGGCACATGCTACAGCCTTCCAGTTTGCATTTACAGGTCCATGTAGCAGCCTTTGCACAAACTGTAACCGAAAGGCTGCAGTCCTGCCCTGCAGGTGTACCAGTCCATGTCCCCCTCATCCTTGGGGAGAAACAGAACACTCTGTGGAACCCAGTGTAGATTGTCCCAAAAAAAATTAACCAAAATTGACTGGATTTTAGATAAAACGTGTATTGGGGGATCGATGTACGCAAGCCTATGCCAGAGGGATGATGCTACCAGGTTGTTAATTATAAGCACACGCCCCCTAAAGGACACTTTTTTAACTAAAAAATTCCACTTCTCCAACCGACCCTTTACCTTCTCGACAGTCCCTTCGAAGTTTTTCCCCATAAACCCTTCGTCTCCTAAAAACACCCCCAAATACTTAAAACCATCTCTACAATAAGCCACGATTAAAACGCCACGCTTTTCTCCCAGTTTACCTTGGCGGAAGAAACAATTCTAAAACCGTCAGTGATCTTCAACGTTGTATCAACATCCCTCTGGCTGCCAACAAGTATCGCCACATCATCAGCGTATGCTGATAGTTTAAAAACACCCTCACACTTTGGAATTGTTCTGTTCTCAGTTTTGCTAAAAGAGGTTCAATCGCAAGGAAATAGCGGGCATCCTTGTCTTATTCCCCTATGAACTTTAAAAGGAGCACACAAGTCACCATTACTCTTCAGTATGCTTTCACTGTCACGGTACAGAACTCTTATTTTATCGATAAAATCCAAATTAAAACCAAAAGCAGCCAAAACGTTCCATAAGTAGGTATGCTCAACCCTGTCGAAAGCCTTTTCCTGGTCAATTAAAACCAAACCACATTCCAAATTAAAAATCCTTCCGACCTCTACGACATCCTTAATGAACGAAATGTTATCATGAATAAATCTACCTGGCACACAGTAGGTCTGGTCTGGATGGATCACCTCTTCCATGACTATACTAAGTCAGTTTGCCAATACCTTAGAGAGCAGTCGGTATTCCACACAGAGAACTGAAACAGGTCTCCATGATTTTATGTCATGTAAATCTCATTTTTTGGGCAACAGAGTCAATACTGCTCTGCGACAACTGAGTGGCAGCCGCCCCGTGACTAAACTGTCACCCAGTACCTCCAGTAGGTCTGCACCCATTTCAGGCCAAAAAGACTTATAAAAGTCAGCCGGTAGACCATCGATCCCTGGTGCCTTGCCACTCTCCATACCCTGGAGGGCTCGTAGCAGTTCCTCTAGGGTCAACGCCCCTCCGAGGTCTGCATGTGCTTCCTCTGACACCTGAGGGAGATCCTTCAAGAACACGTTATCATGTGCCTGCTCATCGGAGATTTCACACATGTACAGTTCCTTGTAGAAACTGACTGCTCTCTTTCGAATTTCTCTATGGTCCACTAAAAGTGTCCCATCATCAGAAAACAGGCCATGTATCATCTTATTCTGACCATTCTTTTTTTCCAAATTAAAAAAGAATTTCGACGGTGCATCCATACACTCTACAGTCTGAAACCGTGACCTGACCAGAGCTCCTTGTGCGGTAACGTCTAGCAATTTAGTCAATAAATTCTTTTTTATTCTTAAATTTTCTATGCATACCTGCCGTCCTGTGTTTTTCATTAACTCTTGAAGCACCATTATTTCATCCTCCAAGGATTTCACACGGGGAGTTGTGTCTCTCGTGACATTGGAGGTATTTTGTTGACACAGCTGTTTAATTTGTGTTTTGGCAAAGTCCCACCACTGCTGCACTGATTTAAAAGAACCCTTTGTGGTTCTAAAATCACTCCACAAATATTTAAACACATCCCTAAAATGACCATCTTGCAATAAACTGGTGTTAAAATGCCAATACGCACTCTTATGCTTGAGTTTACTTAAAAACACAGTAGACAGAACCATACAATGGTCCATAAATCCTACCGGTATAATTACACAACTTCTAAAAGCACTTAACTGGTGTTTAAAGCCATCAAATTTATCCAATCTGGCCATAGAGAGCATATTATTATAGGACTGCACCCAGGTATACTGCTTTTGCATGTGGTGAAAATTTCTCCAAATGTCCACAAGGTCACAGGACTTCATTAATTCGACTAGCCTTCTACGTGATGGCATATGGGGCTCTACATGATTCCTGTCTATACCCAGCTCTGTACAATTAAAATCCCCCGCTAGAATAAAAGAATCATCAGAGTCACAATTCTTCAGGACATTATCTAAGGTTAATAAAAATAACATTCTTTCAATGGCCGTGGTCGGGGCATAAACACAAACAAAAACAACCCACCTATTCTCATATTGAGCTCTAACCTTTAACAGTCGACCCTTTATGATTTCATCAACTTGATAAGAACAGGGGATAAAATTATAGGAAAATAAAATAGCTACTCCGCCACTGGTAGATGTCTTATGGCTTAAAACGGATGACCCTTTAAACTCCCTGGCCCAGTCCGCAGCATTATTAGCGTCTGTGTGGGTTTCCTGAGCAAAGATTACATCAATTTTCTTTTGCTTCACCGTTTCAAACAACAAAAATCTTTTATTTCTTTCCCTTGCTCCATTTAAATTCAACGAAGCGATTCGAAACTCACTCATAAATATGAGGAAAAATAATAGATTTACGTACATGATGTCTAGGATTGACTATCACTATCATTATAGTCCAACAGTACATTGACTTTTGTAAGGATTTTCTTTAGACGGTATCCCTCCTGATCAGTGAAACCCCATTCTCCCATAAACCAACGTGTTTTTTTAATGAACTGTTCCACATCCGGAAAAACTCGCCTATCCTCACATTCCTAGCATGTTTAGTCTTTCTCAGAAAAGCCTTGATGTTGTCCACGCTATATTCATGGCTAGAAAAGCCACTTAGATTTACACTACATGTAATACTACAGTCAGACGCTTCGCTCTCGCTCTCTACCTCTCTTTCCTCTTAGCCTGTGCATGAGGACGATTTCTCCGTCTCTTTCTCTGGGGTACTTTGAACACATTCTCTTCTGTCTCCATATGAGAGCTATCATCCGCAACTTCATCAAAAAGGGACGGATCCACACTATCTAGTGACACTGTACTGTTCACCCGTTTTTCCGGACAGGCCCTCACCAGATGACCAGATAAACTACACCCAAAACACTTCATTGTAGTAATAGTAGCGTAAATAACATAATTAAAATCCTCCACCTTTACATTGAGTGTCAGATCCAGATCATTATTATCCTTCAGAACCATGTACACACACCGTCTGAAAGACACGATATGTTTAACACGAGGGGATTTACTTGTAGTCGTGATCTTCTTGATCTGGGAGACCGGTTTTCCATAGCGGGATAGAGTTTGAGACAGAACCTCGTCCTTAATAAAAGGAGGAACATTCGACAGGATGACTTTTTTAGACGGGGTTGACAAAGGAAGCACTAAGTGGAACACATCATCAATCACAACTCCACTGTCCACCATTTCGTTTGCTAACTCCACCGTTTTCAGAAACAGCACGACGGCACTATTCATCCGGGCCGCAGACAGAATGTTGTCGTGTCCAACACTCTCCCCCACGGCCAGACTCACCTCCTCAACGCTGGCGGTAGTGGCTACTGTAATAGCATGCCGCCGCGTGAGGGAATCATATTTACCGGTACCTGGAGCAGCCATGTTTCCCAAAACAACACGGAAACAGCCGCCCAAGCCAGCGACAAACACACACACACACACACACGCGTGCGCGCGCGCACACACAAAACAAACAATAGTAATTTAAACTCTCTCAGAAGCCAAAGACCTAAAGGAAATCGTATTTCTTAAGAAAAAATAGATAGAAAAATGAACAAGCGAACTTGGAGCAGCGGCCTCGGCCACACTCCTCTCTCCAGAGAGAGAGAGAGAGAGAGAGAGAGTCTGTGTGTGTGTGTGTGTGTGTGTGTGTGTGTGAGAGAGAGAGAGAGAGAGAGTGTCTGTGTGTGTGTGTGTGAGAGAGAGAGAGAGAGAGAGAGAGAGAGAGAGAGTGTCTGTGTGTGTGTGTGTGTGTGTGTGTGAGAGAGAGAGAGAGAGAGAGAGAGAGAGAGAGAGAGAGAGAGAGAGAGAGTTTGTAATTGTCACTTCATGGGGACATCATCATGTTTACATAGCAACCTCATGGGGACCAAAAACATTATGGGGACAAAAATCCACGTCCTCACAGGGGTGATGCACTGAAAAGTGTTGAGGAGGCTGTAAATAGACGCCTCACAAATTGGTCTATGTCGCCCCCTTTAGTCTGGAACCCACTTAGTAAAGGACTGTGGCTAATCTGAATATGCACATTAGCTCTATTACCTATTAGCGTACAAAAAGGGTCTGGTAAGTTAAAAGCCTAATTAGACTGTTAGAAGGTTAGATTGTTAGCATAACAATTATCATGTTATCATGTTTTCCAAATAATTATAAGTCATAATAGTAATTAAAGTTTCAGTTTTTAAATTTTCGCACAGCGAAATGACACTTTAAAAAAAAAAAAAAAATCTCTAAACAGTAAAACGAAATCCTTAAGTCGGGTTATGGGGGAGTGTAGTTTTTTTTGACTGCACTAATAGTTCATAAACACCACACAGGAAGTAGGAAAAGAACTACATTTCCCATCTGCCCTGGCTGTCACAGGCTGCTTTCCATTGCCCTAAGGAGTGATTCTACTGCGGCAACGAGACCAAATACAACGAAAGGTAAGTTATTATTATAATTTTTTTGCAGTTTATAAATTTGTAATTTTATTTCCGTGCTTTAACACTTTATTTATAATTGAATCGCAATATTAAAGTAATTGTTATGCTAGCGGACTTTACTAGCCAGAGTTAGCACACACTTTAACCAATCCAGCACATTAGTAAGTACAATAAGTTAATAAAATGAAGTTAAAATATTAAATAGGCTTTGGTAGTTGGCATGTCATGTGAATATTTAGTGTTACACCGACTTCTGTAACTAGCTTCACCATGTAACGGATAGTTCGGTTATAAATAGCAGAGTCAGGCTTCCTAAATAGTTATCGATCTGAGCGCTGGATTGAGTTTAAAGCCTCTGAAATCGAGGACAGGGTGGACAGTAGTCTGGACCGAGCCGAGCTCATTAGTTCCAGTTATTAGTTTGTTATGAATCTGTAAAGCGCTGGGCGGTGGTGTGATGTGCTTCGATGTTGTAACTACAGCGCGCTCCTTTTATTCTGCGTCTCTAAACACCGCAGCTGAGCTGTGATCTGTGTGTAGAACAGGTTCTCACTCAGCACAGTTATTAGCAAGCACGGATATGGTTATTTTCTTACTCAGAACATCACTAGGGACTGAAAATCTCAATATATTAACATTTTCTTTAGAGGTAAAATGGCACGAAGGTGGAAGAATAATAATTATAACTAGACCAGTACATTTCCTGAAGAAAATGTGAGCGGTGCTTGCCGTGAAATCGGGACAGGGCGCCAATACATTCAAGAGCCGCCCGGGTAGGGTGCCAATACTTTTTAGAGCCGACCGTCAAGGTCGCGAGTACTTTTGAGAGCTGGCTGTGCGGGGTGCCAATACCTTTGAGCGCCGGCTGGAGAGTAATAATAATAACAATAATAATAATAATAATAATAATAATAATAATTAAGTATGCAAGGGAACAATAGTAGTGCTTTTCAAGCACCACTAATTAAATGATCCATAGAATTAACCTGCATAAAAAATGACAATGTCTGCATAGTTTTTCTTCAAAGTGTACTTTCATTGTACTTGAAAATTGCAGTTGTAAAGTATTTGTCCACTTAAACATTTACATCTGACGGTTAACAATAAAAATTCTGTGCAGAGCTATCATATTTGTAGAATTTGATGTGGAATATTCGGTCACTGAATACTTCTCTCTTTCTCTCGTTGTGTATTAAGTATTGATGCTGTAAAAGAAGACGGATCTTTTGGTAGGCTGGTTAATGATGACCACAAGCACCCAAATGGCAGAATGCAGAAGACTGAAGTGGATGGAAGCCCACATCTTGGTCTGTTTGCTTTAACAGACTTTAAAGAAGGTGATGAAATTGCCTACAATTACGGAGGAGGAGACTGGCCTTGGTGTAGCAAGGTATGCAGGGTATCTCCCTCTCTGTTTTCACAATTTAAAAATTATTAAAAGATAAACATTGTCTTATCCGGCAGTGTTGCGATTCATTTTTGTTGCACAACTAATTTTGTTGTTGTGCATTAACAATAAAATTAGACATTATTGTTCATCTGATCTGCTTCAGGTATTTTACTGCCACGTTTAAGCATGAACTACAAAACGTGTGTGTGTCTGAATGCACCGTAATTATCCCAAAGTCTTCCAAAGTATCCCATATCTAACCCTGAAATAATAAACTTAATTCCTATAGTGAAATAATTATTGTTTTTGTCGTATTGAACAGTGTATTTGCTTTCTGTTGCATATTCCTCTTTTAGATTTTCCAAATGTCTTAAATATGCAGATTATGGAGGGGGACACTGCTGAGAACAATGGCCAGGAGAAACAGCAGCCATCACAGTCTACACCTTTTCTGGATCATAAATATCAGAATTGTGTAGTTTGCTGGCACTTTTAATCCTGCCTTTCAATCACACCTCTCCATAATTTCCAACATAAGCATCCACTGGGACTCGGTAGGTTCCCTACTGCATCTTCTCCAAGAAAACTGAGTACTCTTAGTTACTATTTGGTACATATGCACAAACTGCAGTCAGAGTTTTCATTCTTGAGACGTGAAATGTAAGTTCACAGGCTTAAATTATACATGCCTGATTTTTTTCACATATGTAGGACCTCAGGAAAGTGGTGTCCCCACAATACATGGGTGGGACTACTGACCCCAGAATGTTCTAATTACAAAAAATTGTGAGTGTGTGTGTGAGTGTGTGTGTGAGTGTGTGTGTGAGTGTGTGTGTGAGTGTGTGTGTGAGTGTGTGTGTGAGTGTGTGTGAGTGTGTGTGTGAGTGTGTGTGAGAGTGTGTGTGAGAGTGTGTGTGAGAGTGTGTGTGTGTGTGAGAGTGTTAAAGGTACAGGAGCAGTCTGGCTGTGCAGCTACAGTAAATGTTAATGTTAATAATAATAATAATAGGACGTTATTTAAAAGCTCATACAGCTGATGTGATTTTTATTTAGTAGTTAATTTAACATGCTATGCTAACATGTAAACAATAAGATAATATTACCTGACGTACATTTTACACTCAATATTGTCTGTTTCTGTTCTATTTCACCAACAAAAATATTTCCAAACAAAGCCACAGCAGGTCCTGCTCCTTTTTCCTCCTAATTCCCTCATTTCTCCACCTTGGGATTAATAAAGTATTATCTTATTTCATCTTTTGTTCAAATGGGAGATTTCTTATTTATTTTATTTATTTTGTTTATTTTTAAATAGGAGACTTTTTAATACTTTTATTAAAAATGGCTTCATGTTTCAATTATAATGAAGCATTTGTTCAAACAAAAATGTTTTCAGTCCTTTAAGGATCATTGTAACTGATGTTATTATTATTATTAATAATAATAATAATAATAATAATAATAATAATAATAATAATAATAATAATGCTGATGTGCTGTCATGTCCTCTGATTTCTGTGTGAGACAAACGCACTCATATTTCTGTTACATGGGAAGCTTTAGGGTTAGGGTGCATACATACTCTGCTTTAAATAAACAGCAGGAGATTGAGCACCAGTGACTTGACACCTACAGCTGACAAAGCTGCAAGCAGGGGTCATACCTGCGCAAGAAAACCCCGCTGGATTTAGAGTCCGACGC
>NW_026521086.1:1658775-1731275 GCF_001660625.3 Ictalurus punctatus
GATTTGTTATTCTGTTTTAGCGGCACTATTTAAGTATAACCTTACTTTATCCTAAAATCCATTGTTTGCTCCCTGCTTATAGCAACTAAAATAAATAACAGTGAGTGTAAAAGTGGCTGTCATTTAGCAGCTAAAATAACTTTATATTGCTGTAATGTTTTTAATGTATAAACTGATTTAAAGTTGGGTTTATATTGGACATTCACTGCACATTCGAGCGTCTCTCTTCTATTTCTCAAGAAATAAACACAAAAAGGACAAAATGTGTGTGTAGCTGGCGAGGTGACTTTGTAAAGAAATACTACGCGCATGCGCACGTAAGCATTCACGTCAACATGTCCGCCATATTGATGAGGGAAAGACCGCGCTGTAAACGGCGGAGCCGTGGTTTTTCTGGATAATAATTTACCGGAGATGATAACGGCATCGTTTTCCAAAACTTGCCCTTTGAAACCCGTTTTCCAAAGTTTTCAGGCCCCGATACGCCATCGTCATGGAAACGAACAGCCAAACCGCATCAGAAGTTTTCGGTTTTTATTTGAAAACGTTGTGGTGTAAACGGCCCCTTAACAACTACAGCAAAATGCTGCTTTTATTGCTTAAGTCTTTCTGTAAACAAATAGAAATGAAATAGAATTTTTATGATTCACACTATATTACACTCCATTCTTCTTCTCAAACACAACACCATTTTTGAAAATAATCAAGATTTTTTTTTGTTAAAAAATCAATTTCATGATGCAGCTTATTATTAGAGCTGCAACTAACGATTTTTTTTTTTTTTTTACAATCGATTAATTGGTCGATTATTTTTTCGATTAATCTGATGGGGGCAGGGCAAACTTTCAGTGCCTTTTTTTTGTTTATTTAAAATAAAATCCACAAACTGAGTGTTACAAATATAAATTCAGACTAAAACTTTACACAGATGTTTGTCCAAAACAGAAAAGAACCCAATACACACACACACACACACACACACACACACACACATAATATATATATATATATATATATGTGTGTGTGTGTGTGTGTGTGTGTGTGTGTGTGTGTGTATAAACATTTATAAATAGTTAGATAGATAGCATTATTTTTTATGGATGCACAAAAAGCACAGAATTAAACTCCAGTCCTAAATGAATAATAAAATCTCACTTTCACTGCACCTTGTGGTTTCTGTATCTCGGTGTCTTTAGACATTATTTTACTTTTGATCATAATGTTTGAATTAGACATTACAGATCTTACTCGCGCTACACTCTGTATCAGCGCGTCTACACCGCGCGTGACCAGCAACGCAGCCTCGTTACTAACACTTTATTTTCAGTGCTTTTTTAACTGTAAGTAGAAGTAAATTTTGTTATCAGACTCGGATATCCATGTTAATATTTTTAATACTGATTAGTGTTAAATGACGGGAAAGAGTCAACACATGGGATGATCATGCAGGACCATGGCACCAAACGTCTCCAAATGACACAAAACCTCTAAAAAAAATAAAACCTCTCTAAATGGCACAAAGCCGTTAAAAATTGCAGACTTCTAGAAATAGCAAACATTAATTTTTATTTATTTATTTTTTGTTAAAGGTACAAAACAGCCTCTCCAAATGGCACCAAACATCTCCGTTTGATTTTCTCAGCCTCTGTCATGTCGAGTTTGGGCTTGTTTGAAAGCTAGAAGTATCTACAATTGGTCCAAGTGGGTGTCAATCAAGTTAGACTGCCAATTATAATTTAGGAGGCGGGTTGTTCAGCATAGCCAAAGCAGATTAGCTGCTTTTAGAATGTGTCTCAGTTCCGTTTATGGCTAATTACTAAATTCCAGAGGAGATGGATATCAAAACACTTAATGCATTTTGAAGAGGACATTTGTGACTAAATATGGAACTTTGCATTTGTTTTATTCAATAAAGCTGATGGACTTTATACCGATGGAAATGTGCATGATTTATAAAACCGCGAGTGAACTGGGTTTTCGTCTATGTAGGAAATGTAAGGTAGTAAACGTTTACACAAGACCGATCTTTGGTTTAAATGTTAATTTTATTGTGGCAGTTGTATACGGTGTTTTACTGTCAAAAAAGCTTTACTCCTGATCTCTGATTTATCTCTTTCTCAATGTTTTTCATGGAGAGGTGTGAATCGTTTGCCCAGCAGGGAGCTCAAACCCCGCCCCTTTCCCATCCCCCTGCTCACTAGCAGTTAAGCACACAGTCATGAAACTGCACACACAGAAAGTCGTTTTCCATTCCGTCGGCGGAATGAACGCTAGTGTCGGGGCGAAAGCGGTTAAAAACTTATTATACAAATTATTAAATAAGTTTTAATTGAAAATACATTTGATCGTAGAGGAAAAGGTAATTTCTCTAACTCGGTGCAGTTCGTTGGTTGAAATGAATTTAAAGTTGTCATAACTCAAAATGATTGATGTTTTGCAAACTGTTTCGTTAATGTTTTGTTGAGCCTGAACATTTGTTTTTAGAGAGTACTGACAACCTTCACAGCCGTATTAGACCTGTAGTCCAGCAGTGTAGTGAGTGTGATCTGTTTGGAATGGTTTGAGCTTTGGATAGAGCAAGCTAAATAAAACACTTAATACACATGGGTAATAATGTCTGTTTTTATATTATTTAAGGTTTTATGCGAAACATAATCCAAAATGATGTACAATTAAAGGTTAGTATAATTAGCCTACACTGAACAAGTTAAGTGATATATGTGCACACATACTAATCATGGGTCCAAATATTGCTAAATTTGGCTGAATTATAAAAGCCATTAGTCGTACTGAATGAAGAGTCGTTTGGGAGTTTATTGCTGAGCCGAATGAACTGACTCACTGAAAAGAGCTGGAATAACCATAACTAATTTGTGTATCTTTGATTCCTGTATGTGTCTATAAATCTTTACGTGCCCTGATGTTTCCATGGCAACTGGTCACTCGTCACGATTGCAATGAACTCAAAGCAAAAAATAAATAAACAATAATAATAATGTAACTGCTGTTTTTCTAAGTTGAGCAGTGTAAGTGTGAGTTCTTTTGGCGTGAGGTATTCGTGTTGCACAGTGATGAATAATTTGCTGTATATTCCTCTTTAAACAGTGCCTATGTCCAGTGATGAATAATTAGTAAGATTTGATGGTAATATTAGTCTACACTTATTTTCAAACTTTTTGTAACACATTTTCTGTCTATTACAGATGTGTTGAGTCCTTCACATTAGAATAAGATGAATAGTTAATGTTGAATTAGGATTTGCATGGATTACATGTGTCTGGATTGGACAGTGTTGCATGTTACGTGGTGGTTTCTTTTGCTGCTGATGTGACCTGTTGTTGTGCTGATGTGGGTCTCACTGCAGTGACATGTTTGTTAGTTTAGTTCAGTTACAGTCTCTTTGCGCTCAGTGAAGGAAACAAATTTGTATTAAATTGAAACCAAGCTCATAGTAGATAAATTTTGTTAGACTAGTTAAATACACATGCGCATTACTCCTGATTAGAGAGATTTACAGAAAGTGAACAGTTTAAATGTCATGTATGAAGGGTCTGAGTGATATTTTGAGTGTGGTACAGTTGTAAGTTAATAAGGAACAAAGGGGTGCATGCACGTCTACCCTTTAAACTAAACACTATTGTTGTAGACAGTAAAAACAAATTCAGTAGGATGTTTTGAATAAAAATGAGTGGGATAAAAGAGACTAGAGAACTGTAAATACATGTCTAGATCTCAACCTCATTTACTCTATTTTAGTTCTGTATTATTGGGATTATCACTCGTTAGCACAGATGGGATATTAAGATGTTAGATTAATGTACATCACAAATAGTCCTAGACTAAAGGATTTGGTTTTTTCATTCACCAGAAGGATATTAAGAGAGGAATTCAGGAAGGGAGAAGAAGGAATCTTTGTTGTATTTTGTTGTATTTTTGCAGACAACAGACTAGAACTCTTTGACAGATTAACTAAACATGAGAGTAGAAGACCCCTTTATGAGAGGGGGTATTCCAACAAATGATATTTGATTAGAGATTACACGAAGATGAGAGAACTGAAGGGATGGGAGATTAAATCAAGTATTACAAGAAAAGCAGGGAATTAGCCATCACCTGTGGAAAGAGCCATTTTATTTATTTATTTATTTATTTAACCTTTATTTAACCCGAATAGCCTCTCTGAGATTACTTCAATAATTTTTAAATGATTTAATAGACCAGCATTATTTAATCTCTGCAGCAATATTTCATGATCCACTGTGTCAAGCCTTTGATAAAACAATAAACAGGGAAGTGCAGTAATCACCTTTATCTAGAGATTACACAATATTGTAAAATAGTAAACTAATATATTTATCTTTCATATCAATTCTGTATTTTATTCTTCATATACACATCACAAAAAATAGTACAAATCTAATCAGCCCATTTGATCTATGCCAAATATCTTAGTTCTGAAAATCTTTTCAGCTTGCTTTAGGTAGAGTTTCAATTTTCAGTCTCAGTCGGACCTGGACAGAGTGCACCTTCTCCTGAAATCTTGTCCCCGACAGCAGAGCCACTTATTGGCAACTAAATCAAAGATTAAAAGAAATATTTACAAAAGATTTATGAAGTTGCTTGGATATCAGTGAGCACTGATTTTGTTTCCAATTTTCAGTAAAATTGAGTACATTAATAAAAATAACCAAATACGCCAAGCATTTTCTGCAGAGGTGCTTACTGGAAACTTACCCCACGTACTGCCTACAAAAACCTAACCCTAACCCTAACCCAAAAAACCCTAAAGCCCTAACTCTAACCTTAACCCTAACCCTAACCCCCTAACTCTAACCTTAACCCTAACCCTAATCAGCCCGTGCCTCATGTTTGCAATTCGCTCTACTGTTATTTTCCCTTCTGGTCGGCCTGTTCATAAGAATCATTATTTGATTAATTACAACTCCCAATAAGGACAAACACGGGCAAAGGCATACCTATGCCACCCCAGAATCCCTTGAAAGAAAAAGAAAAAAGAATTAAAAAAGAGATTAAAACAATTGAAACCTAAATGGAGAAATAAATAAATAAATAAATAATGGGAAAACCCACATGGGAGGTTACGACACGCTCCCAGCGTCCATCCAAACTCCTGTACCAGACAGGAAAAAGACCCTATCCCTATCAGGGACCGCGAACGGGACAGTTCTGACGCACGAAGGGGAATCCGTGTCACTCCACTACAGCCTGACAGGCTCAACAATCCCACCGGGAGGCACAAGAAAAAAGACACACGGCATGCAGACACGACATGACCCTAAAAATATACTCACTGAGTCCAATGGAACTCTTTCCGGGTCACCGTTCAGTAGGTCAACCTGTGCCGGTATAGTTCCTGGAGAAAAAAACAAAAGAGAAAAAGAATGGTGGGAATGGACTGGCTGACATGGGGGTGAAACCCAGTGGAGTGAGCGACATAAGATGGCCAGTGCATACAGGTTAGCGTCTACCCTGACCCCTAACACTAACCCTAAAGCCCTAACCCTAACCCTAAAGCCCTAACCCTAACCCTAAACCCTAAACGCTAACCATAACCCCAACCCTAATCAGCCCGTGCCTCATGTTTGCAATTCGCTCTACTGTTCTTTTTCGTTCTGGTCGGCCTGTTTATAAGAATCATTATTTGATTAATTAAAACTCCCAATAAGGACAAACACGGGCAAAGGCATACCTATGCCACCCCAGAATCCCTTGAAAGAAAAAGAAAAAATAATTTAAAAAGAGATTAAAACAATTGAAACCTAAATGGAGAAATAAATAAATAATGGGAAAACCCACAGTACACAAGTGGGAAACAGTAATTTAATAAATAATACTATTAGTTTAAAATCTAAATAAAACAATGCAAAAAGCCCCACTACATAAAACAGCTAATTTTCTGATTGGCCCAGGGCTGTTATCTTTCAAAAACCACAAAAACATGGGAGAGCCTCCTATTGGCCAATTCAAACAGAGTCCCGCCCCCTATACTATAAAAAGGGACAGTTGCGGAGGCAAAAGCTCACTCACAGCTCATCGAGAGAAAGCCTTTAAACACTACTCATACTCTTTTAATGCTCAATCTATTTCAGTAAATCTGCTTCCAGCTCTTTGAGAGAAAGCCTTTAAACAATACTCATACTCTTTTAATGCTCAATCTATTTCAGTAAATCTGCTTCCAGCTCTTTGAGAGAAAGCCTTTAAACAATACTCATATTCTTTGGATCCTCAATCTTTTCGGTTAATTGATTTCAAATAATAACAAGCCTGCCTGAAGAAGGTTCCAGGAGAACCGAAACGTTGCGCAACGGCTTGTTAATTTATCCTCACTCCAGAATTCAAGGAAAGTGATTCCACTGATTCAGAATAAAAATTCCTCAAAATACAATTGATGACAAAGCATATAATACAAATTAAGCCCTATTAACCGGGAGAATAACAGAGATCTAATACAAATTAAGCCCTACTTCCCTGAAAATTAAAAAGCACATAATACAAATTAATCCCTATTGACCTGAAATAAAAATTCCTCAAAATACAATTGATAATACTGTATATAATACATAATTGCACAATTACTTCCCTGAAAAAGTACACGATACTAATTAAGATCCTACTTACCTGAGAACACAAAAAAACATTAAAAAATAATAAATAAGTCTACTTATCTGGTTCCAATCTCCCCAAGAGTCCTCTCACACCGAAAACATAGAAAAAAGGTCCAATTTGATCAATTTAGATCCACAACAAGTCTACCAACACACGTACACATATATATTAGAAAGAATAAGACACTTAAACCATGGCTTGGCCAGAGAGAGACGGTTGGACTATGGTCAGACACGGACGCAAACGTGCCGTCCAGAGCATGGCTCGGCCCACGCCCCGTTCCCACCGCGACATAGAGCACCGTGCACCGGGGGAAAGAGTGCTCTCCTACGCGGAGATGGTCAAATACGGAGGCGGTTAGAGCACGGCCCCTACTCACTATCATGACTTTGATCGTCGGCCAGACAGGCCGCGATGTTTTGAATCCCGGGCCCGTTCGAGGCCCTCTACCTCGGTGCCTCGGTATATGGTGCGCTCGCACCCGAAAAACAAAAAATCACATCGCTGGCAGGACCAAAAACTAAACAACAATTGGAATCAGGTGTGGCTCCTGCTAGATTGGAACGAAAAGCTGAAGATTGGACAACGCTGCATAAGACCAATCAGCATATAGACATATTTGCATATTAAATATAAAACATTGACTATATAGATGGCTGATCGCGGAAAATGTACACCTCTCATCACAGTTTGCATGCTAGCTTGTCGCTAACAAAAGACAGACACGGAGAGCCCTCATGTTCTCACGTTTCCGCCCCTGTTCACGGGGCAAGCGTGCCCTGATGGATAATGATGTGTTTACAAACAGCAAAGAAGCACTAAGAACACACATGGGAAGCAGAAAGAGACATAGGAGGCCTGCTGAGAAGCCTATGGCACATTCTGTTGACCAATTTATTTTCAGGTAGGTGATTCCTTCCTTTTGTGCCAACTACCATAAAGTACTGCGAGAAGCTCCAATCCATGCATTGGCCAGGAATCAATCCCAGGTCAACTGCTTGGACGGGAGCTATGCTCACCACTATACCACCAATGCCACACTGGGCAATTCAGATCTGGTGAACAAAAGTTTAAGGGTGTGCTCTTCGCATCCGAAGACCATAGGCAACAGCCAAAGCACCCACCTACCGTGGTTTCTGTAGTGTAGTGGCCTCACATGCAAAAGGTCCCTGGTTTGAGACCGGGTAGAAACAAGCTAGGAGTTTTGAACTTTGCTTTATTACCTGACCGGTTGTCATCACTGTAGGATCAGGTCCTCTAGGAACAGCCGGAAAGCGAGACCTCGGACAGAGCAGATTTCCTTCTTTTGTGCTTTTGTAGCAAAGCACATAACATTTGCTTACCAAATGAAAGGGGGTCTCTGGTTTTCCCCAGAAAGTGGAAGCCTGGCTCTTTCATTGCTCAACAAGACTCTGTGCGTGACTGGAAAATTTTCCGTAAAGTTCTGGTCACCAAGTTCACCTATCAGCGAGAGGTCTACGCCCGAAAAAGGCTGGGAGCGGTTTCCCTTCCATTGAGCCTTTTGTAGCAAGGCAGATAACAGCTGCTTGCAAAATCACAGGCAGTCTCTGCTTTTCCACTGAATGTGGAAGCCTGGCTCTTTCCTTCATCAAGAAGACAAGAGTAATGATGTGCTTGATTCGAGGGGTAGGGGTAGACATGGCCAGGGAATAAGAGAAACAATACAGAGCAGCAAGTAGTTACACAGACTCCTGAATGTTCTCCATAACCATACATTTCATGTAAACACCAACCAGAAAAACTGAAAATATATGTACACACTGTATTTCACAATAATTAACAATGGTCAAGTCCATCAATAACGCAAATGTCCAAGTCTGTTAATTTCAGTACCCCAACTAAACTTTCTAATCTTACGGTTCGGTCCCCATTTGGGCGCCACTCTGTAGCGTGGTACCTTATGGGGTTTGGACGCCAGACAGTTCAAATTAACCGTCACTCATAACTTATAATTTGGACATCACTCAGAATAAGGCTACTCAATTCTTACAAAATAAGTTTATTATTATTTATGCAGTAAACATAAGAAAATACAGATCGTTTCAGTCATAGAAACCGAAATAATGAAAACCAAAAAGTTCCCCTACGTGGGATTAATAAACGCACCCATAAGGAAACAAGGCTCTATTCATAAAAGAAAATTTTCACACACAAAAGGCAGAAAAAAAACATTTAACCCCAAAATAATTCTTAACCAAAACAAAAAAGTTGTTCACTTTGAAGCTGCACTTCAATGGCGGTGATTTAGGCGTACGGGAGTTCGTGAACCCGAAAGCATGGGAAAGAGCAGTCAGATTCCGCTTAACACTCGGAGTTCTTTACAGACAGTAACATCCAACGATTTAAACATACTGGTTCTCCACAAAAGTATTAAAGAAAGGATCTCAAACCCGTGATGTGCCTCCGAACCCTCAAAACTCTGCTCGCTAGTTTATTCACCTTGGCAGAATATTCCCGAAGTGTTCGCCAGCCTCCTGAATCAATATCCACAAGGTTATAATCCACAGTAAGAGCATTAGCATGGTCCTTGGCAAACACACACCATCAGTTCCGCCATTCCCACCTGGCTCTCATTTCCGCGTCCCGCTTTCTCTCACCTAGTCACCTGTTCTTTTTATTGCTTCCTAAGACCCCACCCTTCTCTTCATCTCTTTTTCTACTTCCGTTAATTAAAACACCACGGAATGGAACGGACTCCGCTTCTGCGTCACTAAATGGTAAAATGGTAAATGGCGCACTTATATAGCGCTTTACACTGTGTCTCATTCACCCATTCACACACCAGTGATAGCAGAGCTGCCATGCAAGGCGCTAACTTGCCATCGGGAGCAACTTGGGGTTCAGTGTCTTGCCCAAGGACACTTTGGCATGTGGAGTCATGCTGGCTGGGAACCGCCAACCCTACGATTAGTGGACAACCCGCTCTACCACCTGATCCACAGCCACCCCTGGCACTGTGCAGCTATCTGTTACAAATGAATGGGAAAATTCAAGGATGTTGTAATTGGTAAGTTGTGATGTCAAAAGTATCTGTACCAAGTTGATACTAAAATTTTAAAAAGAATGATACGATCAGTTTTTTTTTTCAGTACCGGCTGTACCAAGTATTCTCCTGCTTTCTGATTGACTTTCTTTTGTAAGTATTAATTAACCGTGATTTCCACTCAGCCATCTTACTGGAATTTGTGTAGGTTAGGAATAAGACTGAGGATGGAGTTGTACAGTTTTGTAGTGTGTATCATTTGTAAATATTGTTAACTTCTTTACCATAGCCATGCTGAGGGAGGTGTTGACTAAATTAGAGATGGTGCTGGACCAACAAACCACTGAGCTTGCTTCAACTACAGGTGTTCCAGGTGCAGTCTTTGGATACTGATGAAGATTTACTGCCCTGCAAGATCTTCCTCAACTGCATAGTCTGGAGCGAAGGATGCAACAGAGCCCAGATTACAAGCAAAAACTGGTGAGAGTTTTTTTCTTTTTTTGTTAACAACTACTTGCACAATTACACAGCTACTGAGATTGTTTGTTTTCTCAAGGTGACACACTCGTACTCAAAGCACAACATTCAACACCACTTTGATATGAGGGAACAGTTATGACCTAATCTTTGGTAGAGGAGCAAAACATGGAAAACACACAGGGCAGGGTACCTGCAGGAGTAGTGAGAAGCACTGACACAGTTGACAAGGCAATACATGCTTATTAATTATATATATTTTATATTATTTTATATTATATTATTGTTTTAAAAATCATCGGTTTCGGGTAAACTGGTTGGCGCTTATTGACAGGGCGGATGTGCTCGACTGCACCTGGCGCATACTGAAGAGGGTGATTGCTAACTCCCTGGCAAAGAATCTCAATTGGAGGGGAGTCAATGGAAAGACTTCACTCTCCGCTCTCCAACTCGGAGAGGTCGTGATTGGTAAGTATATCTGTTTACATACAGAATTAGCTGTCTCTCTCAGATGATATGTAAGGGGTAATCCACGGCTAGATGTGCATTGAACGATTTTAGTGCATGATGTGGAGGAGAAGAACCACTCGTTCAAATCATCACCTAGCCATGGATTGCCCCGCTTATACCATGGTCTTTCCACAATTAATAAAGTTAAAGCTGTCATTGATTTTAGAAGTTTAAAATGACAGTTAATTTCTATTAGTTAGGTCGTTAGATCTGGAATTTTGCCCGATATAAATCAGACACAGAGATAAAGTAGTGTGATGAGATTACATTTATTTGAATGAATTGACAGATATCTATCAGAGACAGAGAGATTAATCATGTATGAATTTCCTGCATCATGTGCCTCTCAGCAGTCAGTCAGTGCGTTTACATGGACCACAATAATCCACTGTTAACCCGATTAAGACGATACTTTGATTAAGAAACTACCATGTAAACAGCAATTTTTAATTACCTTAATCTGATTAAAGTCATTACTCGAAGTAAGCACTAATCGAATTAAGACATGTAGTACTCCTGTTTCAGTCGCATTATCAACGTGTATTACAGACATGTAAACACCTGAATCACATTATTAACGTCGTGTGAGTTTTCACCGCATTTTGCGACAGGACACGTACACACACGGCAGTGCTCAACATTTTATGGCGAACAAGAGAGCACGGCTGCGTCCCAATCCGCATACTTGCCTACTATAGGCCTGTAGTGGGGAAAATACATCTATCTCGGCTACTATATAGACGCTAAGTGCACGGTTTGGGATGCAGCCCACGGCTTCAAGCAGTTGTCTATTTGCACGTACAGCATGACAAAAAAATAACTGCGCTTAAAGCGTTCATAAAAAAATTAAATAAAAACACCCAAAACTGTATACTATACCATAACGAAGACGAACTGTATGTTGATATGTGAAATTCTGGAGGGACGTCGGACGGCGTGGCGCAACACATGTAAACACCTTATTCACGTTATTATCTTACTCAGAGTAAGGTCAATAATTAGATTACTGCTGTCCATGTAAACATAGTCAGTGTTGCGCAGCAGTAGTGTAGTAAAACTGAGAGTTGAATTACTTCACAAACAGTGATGGTAACACCTCACTGCTGAGAAATATACAGTGAGGGAAAAAAGTATTTGATCCCCTGCTGATTTTGTACGTTTGCCCACTGACAAAGAAATGATCAGTCTATAATTTTAATGGTAGGATTATTTGAACAGTGAGAGACAGAATAACAACAAAAAAATCCAGAAAAACGCACGTCAAAAATGTTATAAATTAATTTGCATTTTAATGAGGGGAAAAAAGTATTTGACCCCCTCTCAATCAGAAAGATTTCTGGCTCCCAGGTGTCTTTTATACAGGTAACGAGCTGAGATTAGGAGCACATTCTTAAAGGGAGTGCTCCTAATATCAGTTTGTTACCTGTATAAAAGACACCTGTCCACAGAAGCAATCAATCAATCAGATTCCAAACTCTCCACCATGGCCAAGAGCAAAGAGCTCTCCAAGGATGTCAGGGACAAGACTGTAGACCTACACAAGTCTGGAATAGGCTACAAGACCATTGCCAAGCAGCTTAGTGAGAAGGGGACAACATTTGGTGCGATTATTCGCAAATGGAAGAAGCACAAAAGAACTGTCGATCTCCCTTGGCCTGGGGCTCCATGCAAGATCTCACCTCGTGGAGTTGCATTGATCATGAGAACAGTGAGGAATCAGCCCAGAACTACACAGGAAGATCTTGTCAATGATCTCAAGGCAGCTGGGACCATAGTCACCAAGAAAACAATTGGTAACACACTACGCCGTGAAGGACTGAAATCCTGCAGCACGCGCAAGGTCCGCTGCTCAAGAAGCACATATACATGCCCCTGAAGTTTGCCACTGAACATCTGAATGATTCAGAGGACAACTGGGTGAAAGTGTTGCGGTCAGATGAGACCAAAATGGAGCTCTTTGGCATCAACTCAACTCGCCGTGTTTGGAGGAGGAGGAATGCTGCCTATGACCCCTGGAACACCATCTTCACCGTCAAACATGGAGGTGGAAACATTATGCTTTGGGGGTGTTTTTTTCTGCTAAGGGGACAGGACAACTTCACCGCATCAAAGGGACGATGGTTTTGCAGAGGGGTCAAATACTTATTTCCCTCATTAAAATGCAAATCAATTCATAACATTTTTGACATGCGTTTTTCTGGATTTTTTTGTTGTTATTCTGTCTCTCACTGTTCAAATACAACTACCATTAAAATTATAGAATGATCATTTCTTTGTCAGTGGGCAAACGTACAAAATCAGCAGGGGATCAAATACTTTTTTCCCTCACTGTAATGTAACTTTTTACCAGCAAAGTTATTTTTTTTGTTGCAGACAAAGTTGCAGACAGCGCCGGCAAGAAGTGTCTGTGTGTACGAATGTGTGTTCACGAATGTCTCTGTATGCTCGAGTGTCTGTGCGTGTGTGTGTGTTTGTGTGTGCATGTAGGCTGCGCGTTGATTTAGAAATGCTCACAGTGATCAAACTGACTGGAACTACCTGTGCAATAAACGGTTATAATGCACACCTTCCAGCCATTCAGAATCCAATATTCACACTGACCATGGTATAAACGTAATTAATGCTTAAGATTCATAATAAGCTTACGATATGCATTGCTTTCTTCCAATGTTCATAGAAACCTCTTCACGGCTAAAGCTGCAGAGATGGAGGTTGAGGGGATCATGAAGAGGTGGCTCCAGCTGGCATCAGATCGAGAGTGCGGGCGCAAGAGAAGACTTTTGAAAACTTTTGCAAAAAGAAGGTATTTAGAGTGTTTTAACTGTGGACTCTTTGTTAATTTGTTAAAATGTACATATTGTAGTGTATTTTTGATTGTTTATAAAAGTCCTTGCTGTTTTTAAATGGTTGAATTTGTGTGTGTGTGTGTGTGTGTGTGTGTGTGTGTGTGTTGGTAGCTGGGTGGGTATACAGTTGCGGTCGGAAGTTTACATACCACTTGCAGTATCTACAAAATCTTAATACTCTTTACAAAATAAGATTGATCATAAAAATCCTAAGTTTCTTATTTAGTACCGCCATGAATAAGCTATTTCACATAACAGATGTTTACATATAGTCCACAAGATAATAGCTGAATTAATCAAAATTACCCCATTCAAAAGTTTACACACGTTTGATTCTTAATATTGTGTGTCGTTACCTGAATGATCCAGGACTCTTTTTATGTGTTATGATAGTTGTTCATGAGTCCCTTGTTTGTCCTGAGCAGTTAAACTGCCCACTGTTCTTCAGAAAAATCTTCCAGGTCCTTCTCATACTTTGCTTTTCCTGCATATTTTAGCCCTTTCCAGTAGCAGTTATATGATGTTCCGATCCATCTTTTCACACTGAGGACAACCGAGGGACTCGTACACGACTATTCCAAAAGGTGCAAACATTCACTGATGCTCAAGAAAGTAACAGCATGCATTAAGAGCCTGGCTGTAAACGTTGTAAACAGGATGATCATGTAAATTTTTTTGTCTTCTGGGATACTTCTTCTATGTTGTATTAACCATCTTTCTGTAATAAACCTTTTTCACCTCAGAGGACGAGTCTGCAAGTGTTGTCTAATTTCACAACTAATCACAACTCAGTTTTTACATTTTTTTATTTTATTTTTAAGAAAATAATTAAAATTCAATAACCTTTTGACTGTATGAGGTACCCGTAAATGAGAAAAAACATAGTACTACTTTCATAAAATGTCATGTGCAGCTTGATGCTAATTATAGTAATGTATAGTAATTCTGAGTCTTGAACAGTAAACTCTCAAGTGTCATTGTCATGTCACAGCAAACCAGCGACTCCGTTTCCCAGAATGCACCTCAGACTACAAACATGGCAAACACAAACTACAACTCCAAACCAACACACCGACATTGTTAACAGAATACTAATCAGACAAACCTGTTACCAATTAACCTACTACATTAGAGAAGGAAATACTGGATGTGAAGTGTACTAGTGCTAGTGTGTGTGAATAGACTGTCAGTTTAGATACTGACCCAGAACACTACTAACATGCAGTGCTTTCTTAGGGTGGTGATGAAGTTGGAGTTGAACCGGTAAGAAAGATATTAGAGAGAGGCTTCTTTACACTCCTGAGGATGTTCAATTAGAACCTGCACCAAACTCACCTGATTCAAGTCATCAGCTAATTAAGCGGCCTGCACGAGCTGAGGTGGGTGCTTTAGAGCAGATAAAACACCAAATGTGTTAGATAAGAGTTCAGAGCCTGTGTTCTAGACACATGATTTAGAGTGGAGACTTGGGCTTAGACCTGAGCTTTGGAGTTATTCTGATTATAGGTTTCAGTGAGGAAGTGACTGAAGTTAAGGAGAGGAACTGTAAATAAAGTTATAGTCTTTCTGAGTAAACAGAATAAGGCTATATTATTGTTACCGGGGGAAAAAAAAAAGAAACTCATAGTAGCGCTGATGAAATACATATACATGACAAAAACTGCTAGGAAAAAGAACTCAGAACATTTGCTTAACCTAATACGTTTTTTTTTTCCATCTGCACATAATTATTTTAGCAGTTGCTTTTGCAATAAAAAGACTTAAAGTCGAGGGTCCCTGTAAGTATCTATGGAGAGAGAGAGAGAGAAAGAGGAGTAGTGAACCATTGACATCATGTACAGCGTTAGCATGAAGGTGTGATTGACAGTTTTTAGAAATCACTTCCTAATCCTATGCTAAGATGAATACTACTAGGCTACTACTCTAGTAATAATAATAACAATAAGGAGAAGAAGAAGAAAGATAGATTAAAGGGTGAGGAGTAAAATCAGTATAAAGTGGGGCTGTTTTGTCTTCAGCAATAATATCTAGTGCTAATAAATAATTTGTCAACAACATTGTATATATCTAGTGCCTGGTAATCAACCTCCTCACCTGGTGAGAGGACAGTCCACTCATCCTGACATTTCACACAGTATGAATAATAATGATAACAAAAGGAAGTAAAGCTAAATGAATGTTTTAACTGAGAGCAATACTTTGTACCCATATTTCCAATTGTATAGTAGATTGCACACAGTTTTTGCTTGTTACGTTTAGACCCAAGGGGATTGCAAACTTCAAAAGCACCATCGTCATTGCACCATCGCAAATGCTGAGGATCATCAGCCATAGTCCGTTGTAATACAGTGTCTTTATGCTTTTGGTAAATATGACATCTAAAGGACTCATACTTTGAAAAGGTCCTCTGACAGTCATTAAGACCAAGTTGATTACTCTAGTAACTGGAGTAGGTAGAGGCTTGTCACCATCCACAGTAAGTTTCAAAACATATTGCTGAAGAAAAATCAGAGTGTTCTTCAAATGAGATGGATATGTTGAATTGAAGACAAAATAAGCACAAAATGAAGCAAGAGCCCTTTCATCCACACCGCTAGCCCAGCAGATCTCTATGCCATCGACTTTGATGACTGCAGTGACTCTTCTTGTAAACACAGTTTTGCAGTCAGTGACTTCTGGTACTTGCAGTGGTAACAGCAGACTTTCTATGCCAGCGACCCGCCTTTGAGCCTCAGCTTCATTAACTGTTTTTTAAAGGATTGGGTTTTTTTCACTGTAGAAGTTCACTACAACTGTAGAAGTTGTAGAATAAATTCCCCATGAACAACACTGACTGGAGCACATGCCAATTAAGTTGATGGACTATTAGCAAGTTATTGTCATGCATTCATATAAATCCAACAATTATGTTTTTCACTATTTAGCTGTCTTTTTACTTTAAGGATCTAATAAACTGCATATATGACATGATTTTATTTACAAGTATCATGTTTGTGATTTTAGGTTATTCGTCAAATAGTACAGCTTTTGACCATTAAATCAAAACAGACTTGTGATTTGATGACATAATGCTTATTTATTTAGAAACAGAAGTACCTAAATACAAACATGCTAAATACTTTATATTTTTATATATAAATAACCAGGTGAAAAAGAAGACAACCTTCCAATTGTGAAACTGGTTATTAAAGCCCTTAATTAAGTGTATTGTCCATGCAGTGTGCACAGATGTCCTTCTCATCTAGGGATAAAATGTTCCGCTGGCCCTTTAAGAAGCAGGAATGTGAGTTCCCGTTCTGCCCAGGAGTATCGCGGGAGTTCACCTACAAGCAGCGCGATTTACAACGCGATGCAGGTGTTTCTTATGAAGTGTGAGAACCGGGAAGTTCTTGTGCATGAAGCAAGACTTTAAGTTTAAAATCACAGTGGAGCCACTGAGCAGTGAGACTAAGCGTACTCGTCAGGCTTACATCTGAAGACCAAACATCTGTGGTGAAGTTCATCGCGGAGTGGTTATGAAGGAGCTCGTGAATATGATCTGTCATACGGTTGTATAACTCCGGTAAGCAGACGAATGTGAAATAAAGCCGACTCGGTAAAGTGTAGTGAGGCTCAAGGTGTTTTTCCAGTCGCTGAAATCCCATGTCCTTCACTACAGAGTATGGTTGATCATCAAGCGCCATAAACGCCAATACTTTCTGAGTAATTTCTAGAGTTTTTGTGCTGTCGGATTATCAGATATTTTTTAATTATGGATAGATGAAAAATAGCCTTTTGGTATCAGCTGATACATCGGTGCATCTCTAGTTAAAACCAAGAATATAATGGGTAATTGCATATTTCATTTTAATTGACCCCCCCCCCCCCCTTTTTTTTACTGAAGCAGCCTTATATGGTCTTGCATGTGTACAAATATTATATTTGTATGTGTATGTTGCATTTCCTACTGTCGATAAGGAAAGGGAAAAGGAGACAGACTTATATTCTTGGTTGTACAAAACCACACTGTAACTTCAATTCAGTTCCATTTTATTTGTATAGCGTTTTTTAACAATAGACGTTGCCTCAAAGCAGCTTTACAGAAACACATAAACATGGTATACAGATTTTAAATGTGCGACAGTCAACACTGGAACCAGCACCAGACAGGTCATTACAAAAATATGGATAGACGGACTGTTAGAAGAAGAGCAGTAAAAAAGTCAATGTAATGCTCACTTCATTTGGAAGTCATTTAGGAGAAAATGATCTTGGTGCTGCAGTGCAAGATGAGGAGATAACTTCATCTAATATCCAAAGTGTTGCTGGTGGCACATATCATTATTTTGGTATTCTTAAAGCTTTGTCCAAAACCATGGAAAGAATCTGGTCTATTGTTCTAGAGAAGTATGAATTCGAACTTCAACTGAACATGGATGTCTTACCACTGTTTAAAAGTTCGTCTTTGTAGTTTTGGCCAATTATAGGGTTACTGCAGGGTTATACTAAGAAACCAGTTGTCATTGCTCTGTTCTGTGGTAAATCAAAGCCAACATCACAAACTGATGAATTTGAAAGATCTAGTCAGTGAACTGCAAGGGTTAAGCAAGGGATTTGCCATAAATGGGAAGCAATTTTTCCTAAATGTCACATCTATCCTGTGTGATGCTCCAGCTAGAGCTTTTATAAAGGGAATTAAATCACATACTGGTTATTCAGGTTGTGACAAGTGCATCCAGTCTGGTGTGTACATCAACCATAGAATGACCTTTCCTGAGATCAACAGCCCACGTAGGACTGATGAGTCTTTTATCAACATGTCTGATGAAGACCATCATACTGAAACATCTCTTTTAAAAGCTGCAGGAATTGGCATGGTATCATGCTTTCCACATGATTACATGCACCTTGTATGTCTTGGTGTTATGTGAAAACTGCTGGACTTATGGCTTGCTTCAGGGCCTTTATGTTGTCTTTTGTCTGCTCGCCAAAGTGTTATAATCTCAGACACACTTGTTAGCTTGAGACGTTATATTCCTGAGGACTTTGCTAGGAAACCCAGGCAATTCTCAGAAAGACTGAGGTGGAAAGCAACAAAATTGCGACAGTTTCTGTTATACACAAGTCCAGTGGTTCTTCTTGATGTGCTGTCATAACCAATGTACAGCAATTTTAATTATCTGTTGCTATCTTTATACTCTCCAATCCACTCTTTGTATAATTCTTAATGACTTTGCTCACAGTTTGCTAGTGTCATTTGTAAAGCATTTTAGTGAGTTGTATGGTCCTGAATTTGTTATCTACAATGTACATGGGCTAACCCATCTTTCTGAGGATGTCAAAAAACATGGAAGCCTTGACTTCTTGTCTGGGTTTCTGTTTGAAAACTTCCTGGGATAAATAATTTTTTTTTTTTGAGAACTCCACACCATCTCCTATAACAGGTTATACGGAGACTTTCAGAAATGGACTGTTTCATGGTAATTGCTGAACATTTGGATATGAAAATTGTCTTGAAAAACAACATGAAAATGGCCCAATTCCACCGGATTTTAATAAAGTTGATCAGTTCCAGGAGGTTGTTCTAGGTAGCACTAGAGTTCATCTATCATGTATGGGAGAAAACTGTAGGAATTGGAGGCTGCTTTGGTGTAGTAATGAATATTCTTCAATGTCAGGAGAAAGTAAAGTGCTTAAAACACTTATCTAAATGAAAAGCTTACAGCACCTAGTAGTCCCATTCAGTCTCCCAACCAAGAACTAACCAGGCCCAACTTTGCTTTGCTTCTGAGATCAGGCTTTGTCAGAGTGGTATGGCTGTAAGCAACAGATGCCACCAAATGGGGCCTATTTAAATAGTATAAACAAACATCTGACTGACTGATTGACTGACTGATTTATTGATTGATTTTCCTTCATTTCTACACAATCAGTCTGACTGTGAATTGGTGGAGTCCATGCACTTCTTCAAATAAGACAGGGTGCTCACTCACACCTGATTGTCATCCCGTTGATTGAAAACACCTGACCCTAATTTCCCCTTCAGACTAACTGCTCATGCAGACGCCAACAGTGTCTGCACCATGCACGCTCCCTTTACAGAATGCGCTTAAGCAAGGTCTTTACAAGAAAAATAGGGTCCAAACCCACATGGGCTGTGCACAGCGGACTGGCAGCTCATCACCTTAACCTCTTGCTGACATAGCTCACGCGTATGAAATTACATCCCGGTGTGTGGAGCAAAAAAGAGGTTTCGGTGCAGGTTCTTCGCCCCTGTCGTCTGGACTGCGGAATGCGCTCTGCGTTGACGGACCTCCAGAGACGCAAGAGCCTTACAGCAGCTGTGGCCAAAAAGCATTGAAATACAGCTCACGGTCGCGAAACACGTAGCCACAGTGCTAGCTCTTCACATTTCTCCACCCTCTCTAGTGCTAGCTCAGGGACGTGTACAAAGCTTCCCGGTTGTAGGCCTCGTAGGTGTGAGACAGACTGCAACAAAGCCAGACATTGCTGGAAAGAGGAGGCAAAGTGAGAAGCTTGCGACGAGGATGGGATTCGAACCCACGCGTGCAGAGCACAACGGATTAGCAGTCCATCGCCTTAACCTCTCGGCCACCTCGTCCGAGGCCCGCCCCCTTTAACGAAAACTATGCAAATGAGGGTTTCATGTTCGCCGGCTGGATGACTGCTTCTCAAATAGATCTGATTCAAGTCTTGGGGTATGAGCTGTGCCGTCATATAAACTGAAGGGTGACGATGCGGCGAGACGGCCCAAAGGTCTCACAGAACGGGACAACTCCATAGTCGAGCCGTCGCAATGCAATCCAATCCTTGGGCGGCTAGGTACCGACTACCTATGGACTGCCCGTCCCAGCGAGTTAAATTTCTTTGGAAAATGTAACTTTTACCCGTGACCCTGAGTAGGATTACGCGGTATAGAAGATGGATGGATGGATGGAAATGTAACTTTTATCCTTACCTGGATATACACAACGACTGTGGAAAAGGGGGGCATGAGTTGCGACGTTCGTGAGGCAGCATGCTACGTGGTGTATAGCATGAAAGCGTGGGAGAAAAACCTGCGCAAAGCCTTTGGAGACGAGACATCACCCACCGTGAGCTAACGACCGTGGCAGCGGTGGGATTTGAACCCACGCCCCCAAAGAGACTGGAGCCTAAATCCAGCGCCTTGGACCACTCGGCCACGCTACCCGCAGGCCGGCGTGGTGGTAAACCCGTCCGTGGGAAGAAGGTGACCGGGTCATTCCGCCGGACAACAAGAAATCTGGCATGGGCGCGACAAAAGGGCTGTTGTGAGACTCGAGTGCCTTTCGCTTAACCGGCTCTGGCGGAGACATCTAACCATTTCCAGCTGAAGACAGAGCTAAGGCCTGGTCTTTTGGACGCGATTCGTCTAGGCTTAAGACGCCATGCTCCACGGTCACATCGGAGTTGTGTTTGCGGAAGAGCTCTTCTGCCATGACCTTACATCCCACTTACGGTGGTGCTTGAAAGTTTGTGAACCCTTTAGAGCTTTCTATACATCTTCATTACCGGGACCTAAAACATCGTAAGATCTTCACACAAGTATCAAAAGTAGATAAAGAGAACCTAATTACAGAAACCAGACAAAAACATTACAGATGGTCAGTTATTTATTGATGAAAATGATCCAGTATTGCATACCTGTGAGTGGCAAAAGTATGCGAACCTTTGCTTTCAGTATCTGGTGTGACCTCGGTGTGCAGCAACCACTGCAAACAAACGTTTCCGGTAACTGTTGAACAGTCCTGCACGTCAGCTTGGAGGAATTTTAGCCCATCCCTCATTACAGTCCAGTTTCATCTCTAGGATGTGGGTGGGTTTCCTCACATGAGCTGCTTGCTTCAGGTCCTTCCGCAGCATTTCTACTGGATCAAGGTCAGGACCTTGACTTGGCCATTCCAAAACATTGACTTTATTCTTCTTTAACCATCCTTTGGTAGAACGACTTGTGTGCTTAGGGTTGTTGTCTTGCTGCGCGGCCCACTTTCCCCTTGAGATCCAGTTTACGGACAGATGTGCTGACATTTTCTTTTAGAATTTGCTGGTATTATTCAGAATGCATTGTTCCATCAATGATGGCAAGCCGTCCTGGCCCAGATGCAGCGAAACAGGCCCAAACTGCAACGCTACCACCACCATTGTTCAGAAATGGGATACGGGTCTTATGCTGGAATGCGGTGTTCTCCTTCCCCCAAACATAACCCTTCTCATTTAAACCAAAAAGTTCTAGTTTGGTCTCACCTGTCCACAAAACGTTTTTTCGAGTAGCCTTGGGTCTTGTCCATGTGATCTTTAGCAAACTGCATGCAGGAAGCAATGTTCTTTATGGAAAGCAGGGGCTTTCTCCTTGCCATCCTGCCATGCACACCACTGTTGTTCAGTGTACTCATTATGGTGGACTCAGGAACATTGACATTTGCCTACGCGAGAGAGGCCTTTAGTGGCTTAGAAGTTACCCTGGGATCCGTTGTGACCTCGTGGACAATTACATGTCTTGCTCTTGGAGTGATCTTTGTTGGCTGACCACGCCTGGGGAGGGTAACCATGCTCGTGAATTTCCTTCATTTGTACACAATCTGTCTGACTGTGGATTGGTGGAGTCCAGGCGCTTTAGAGATACTTTTTCATCAACTTTTGCATTTTAATGTAAACAATCATATTTCGTAATATTTTGGGTCAGAAACGTTTCATAGTACTATATTATGTGTAAATATGTGAAAAGAATCAAATTGGAGTAGATCGGGCAACTGATTATATGAGTTTGTTTGAAACACCACTTTCCTTTGCTCCTAGCGCCTTCTCGTTCGCTGTATAGCGTTTTGAGCGGATAAAGAGCACAAGTGTGTAAGGGGACACAGGATGAAAGTGAACTAGATTTGTTATTGTACTTTTGATGAAAAGTGACTTTCTAGACATAAAATGTCACTTTTTTCACCTTATCATACTTTTTCATCAACTTTTGCATTTTAATGTAAACAATCATATTTCGTAATATTTTGGGTCAGAAACATTTCATAGTACTATATTATGTCTAACTAACTTGAGACGTGAACTGATCAAATGTGACGTGACAAAAGAAGAACGACTCAGATCGGGAGGTGAACTAACAGACTGCTAATGCTAAGCAATTAATCAATCATTTCTGTTTCTCATAATTCGGCCTCGGTTGCATTAGCCTATAATTTATTTTTTATTCCAAATGTGATCAATGTTTGCGTAAGTACTAGAGGTGTTGGGGAGTTTAACATGTAACATTTTAACTTTATTCTGCTGAAATGAACGAAATGATGCAAAAAAGAGTCGTTCATTTTGCTGAACGAGATTCAAAGATCCGAGTCAGTAAAATGATCCGAACTGTCTTGTGTTAAGTATGCAAGTCTTTGAACGTAATTTATTTATATATATATATATATATAATAACCTTTCATTTTCTGATGCTCCTGCTTCCACTGTAATGCTCCCTGATTAGCTTTGCTTACAATATCAATATGTATATGAACCGCTGGCCATGAAATTTCTCAAGAGATTTGGTGAGAATCTATTACTCTGGTCCTGATCTTGCTTGTGCACACTGTTTATTACATTTTTGAATTACTTTTCTTTTCCTCATAGAATTACTTTAGGCACTGATAGAACTGTTCTGTAATGACGGAAGATCAGCGCAGAATTCACCAGACTTGTGTCGATGGACCTGAGCAAGTCCTTTTATGAGGGTCTTGACAAACACGCCTCAAAGCTGCTGTATTTGTACCGCTCGAGGCGCCATGCAGACATCGCAGAAAGGAGTGCCATACTGGAGAGCCTGGATAAAAATGTGAGTAGGTTTATTTCAAGTGTACTTGTTTTGTAAATACTGTGGTCATTTCCTTTCTTGCTATTTCTCTTGTCCTGCATAATTTGAATATAAAACATTTGTACTTTTGAGGCATCAAATCACAGGAAGAGGGTTGCAGTACTGCTGGGGCTGCCACTGTCCATGCGGGAGAATCCATCTCAGTTCTTACAGATCTGTGAGGTAAGTGTCTGTGAGGAAAGTAAGATGTTGGAAGATATTCGGATAATGGAAGTCCACGTATTGATATGGAGTATTGATATCCACGTATTGATGGAGTTTACCTTGTTTTATTTTCATGAGAGATGATGAATTTCAGGACGTTGTACTGTATTTTTTTTTCCACCTTCTGATATTAATTCATCTTGTGTGATGACTAGTAAAGTTAAGATCGGTTCACTCATGCTGTTCTTAAGTCGCTGCGCTTGTGAGGATGTATGTGTGAAAGCACATTTTAAAGTTTGTCTTTGTTTTTAATACAGCACACAGATTCTGAAGAAGAGTTAATCAAGGTCGTGACTGTTGGAATCAGTACAGTTGTGGATGACGCGATGGACCCTATTCCGTGTGACTGCGGTGATGTAGCCCTTGTAATGGAAGAAGTTGTCGTTCTACGCAATCTTGGTGATGTACCAAATGCATTTGTCAACTTGATGGGATTGCTTTATGCACGTAACATAAACTACCCCACAAACTTCAAATACACCTTTGAGGTGATTCAGAGGCTGTTCATGAACATCGGAGCTGATGCCTGCAGTGCACGAGTACATTCACTTAAAAATAATCTGCTCAAGTAGAGATGGTGTTATGCATTTCTTGTAAGAGAGATTTCATGTGGTGTTGTGTTGTGTATGTTACAGTTTCTATACCTAAGCAGCATGACTTCAGTTTTGTTGTATATTTTCACCTTTAAACACCGGGCAATTGAAATGTAATGTTGTTAGGCAAAAACAGATTTCTGCTTGCTTTTTCTGTTTATTTTGAGAAATTCATGTAATTTCAAGTTCTGCTGACACCCGAGTCTGCTGACACGCACAGCCAAGCTCCGCCCATGCCCAAGGTTCACCTGGTAACCTCAGAGCCTCAGCCCCCCTGTTCAGCTGCGGTCGTCGCTCAGTCCCCCTGTTCAGCTGCGGTCGTCGCTCAGCCTCCCTACGCCGCCAAGAACACCGGGCAGTTTCCTGGCTCTGTTTGGGACATTCAGCCCAGGGGGCCGGGGCCGCCAATGAAGTGGGATGACTCATGGCACTCAGGGGGGGTTTCTGTCACGATTCCCCCTTGAAGCAGCGTGCTCTAAGCGCGAATGCGCGAGCACCTGCTTTTACGTTGTTGACTGTAATGACATCTGGACACGTGTGTTTTGTTTATGTTTCTGTCTCCTCTCTGTTCTGTCATTGGCTGGGATTTCACATGGGTCTGAATTGCTCTCAGCTGCTAGCGATTTAGATGCTGATCATGTCCGAATATATACCACACGCCTCCCAACACACAACGCGGAAGATTGAATGTTTAGAGTTAGTTTAGCTCGTGTCATAGTCATAGTCATAGTCATAGTCATAGTCACGGTCCATGTTTAGAGTTAGTTCGCGCTGGATTATCCGCTTCCAGTCCCTCGTCATAGTTCGTTTCTTGTTTTGTTTATCGACCCTGTTTTCCGTGACAACGACCTAGATTCCTGCCTTGCCCCGTGTACGCTTGTTTGCCAATCGCCTGACCTCTTGCATGTTTATGGATTACGTTTTGGATCACGTTTTGGATTTGTCTGCCTGTCCCTCTTTCAAATAAACAACTGTTCATCCTGCACTTGCATCCGTCCTATCTCTGCTCCGTCACGATACGTGACGGTGACCTGCTCCAATATGACATTTTTTACATAATATACTTTGCAGGTTTCTGATGTAAAATGATACGAAATAGGATTGTTTACATTAAAATCCATTATATGATGATAATGTATGATAAAGGGGAAAATGTGAGATTTGAAGTCTAGAAAGTCACTTTTCCTCAAAAGTGCTCTGACAAAGCGTGTTTTCATTCCTCCTGTGTGTGCAGACACACGGGGGCGCTACACTGGCTTAAATCACTATACAGTGAATTTCACGCCGCTGGGAGCAAGGGAAAATAGTTTTTCTAACAAATTCAGTATCATATGTTTCACATGTTCATGATTTAATATGATTCTTTGACATGTTTCTGACTCAATATTAGATGTTTAACTTGTTTACATAAAACCCACCCCATTTCTCCAAAAGATGTTTTTTTATTATTATTTTATTTAATTAAGTTATTTTTATTTTTGCTCATGCAGTATAAAAGAACAAAGTAATGGTACTTCAAAAAAAAAAAGTAAATGGTTATTATATCAACAACAAAAAATCAAATGTAACAGATGTGCATTGTAAAGGTTTCAGCTCTACTCAGTGAAAATGGAGGGGACATAACAGGTCTTAATACAGATTATAACCCAGATCTAAGTCTAATCAACACTTACATCTAACCACAAAGTTACGTTGACGCTGACGTGAGGAACGGATGCAGGAGTAACAGAAGTGGGTGGGCTCGTCGCAGTGCATGGTCTTCTTAAAGGAGATAGCCTCCTCACGGGGGTTGGTCTTATAGGAGATAGCCTCCTCACGGGGGTTGGTCTTATAGGAGATAGCCTCCTCACGGGGGTTGGTCTTATAGGAGATAGCCTCCTCACGGGGGTCGGTCTTCTTATAGGAGATAGCCTCCTCACGGGGGTCGGTCTTCTTATAGGAGATAGCCTCCTCACGGGGGTCGGTCTTCTTATAGGAGGTAGCCTCCTCACGGGGGTCGGTCTTCTTATAGGAGGTAGCCTCCTCACGGGGGTCGGTCTTCTTATAGGAGGTAGCCTCCTCACGGGGGTCGGTCTTCTTATAGGAGATAGCCTCCTCACGGGGGTCGGTCTTCTTATAGGAGATAGCCTCCTCACGGGGGTCGGTCTTCTTATAGGAGATAGCCTCCTCACGGGGGTCGGTCTTCTTATAGGAGGTAGCCTCCTCACGGGGGTCGGTCTTCTTATAGGAGGTAGCCTCCTCACGGGGATCGGTCTTCTTATAGGAGGTAGCCTCCTCACGGGGGTCGGTCTTCTTATAGGAGGTAGCCTCCTCACGGGGGTCGGTCTTCTTATAGGAGATAGCCTCCTCACGGGGGTCGGTCTTCTTATAGGAGATGTTCTTCTTAAAAGGGATGAGAATCTCAAAAAGGGGATGGGCTTATTACAGGAAAGGGTGTGATTCTTAGAGCAGATAGGCCTGGTAAAGGGGACGGGCTTCTTGAAGGACTTCTAAAAGGCACCTCATGCTCATCACCACCATTTTGCTCCTCCTCATGCTGGTCAGGCATGTGGACGTCATCCTCGTAGTCACTCTCCACGGTGTTGTAGTACAGCTCGTCGGCAGCAAACGGCGGATCAGAAGATGTATCCTCCCTCCGTGTTCCTGTATCAAAAGAGATGAAGAGACAGTGAGACACATCTGCACGTCTCGTAAAAGGAACCAGAAAATCCTCCCTCTAAACTGTCCTTTTCACAAAACGTATTTACACAAGTTAATGGTAAATTACTGTCATCTTCCTATAACGGTGCATACATCCTCAGTATCTCCGTTATAGCTGCATGTAGAGGTGTTCGATACGGGTGTCACAGTGTCACGACTTCACCGTTAGTCACGGCATATAATCACACACTTACCTCACTGCTCACTTTCCCCCTTGCCAACAAACAGAATAAAACACATTTCTGTCTATTACTGTTTTTTTCTGATCTCTAACGGTTCTTATCCCTTTTATGTCCATCTGTGGCTCCCCAAAAACTCTTCCCACCCTCTTTCTCCTAAATCACACAACTCCTAACTTCATCACACATCGACGGCTATGAAGAACAAATCATCGCTGACCAGAATTAAACCAAACTACTTTATATTTTGCCTAAGCAGCACTGCACACTGGTCAGATTTATGGTTATTTATTTATTTATTGCTCAGTCAGCTGCATTTCCTCACAGCAGCTCTCTCTCTCTCTCTCTCTCTCTCTCTCTCAGCTTATAACAACTTTAACAATACTTTTCGTTCTCAAAAATATCTTAGAAACAAGAACAATTAGGAAATTTTATTTGCTTTAGTTAAATTCTATACGGTTATACTATTCACTGTAGCAAACTTTAGTTAAACTTTTAGTAAACTTTAATATAGAAATAGCTGACTTTTCTACCAAGATAGTAAACACAAAACCAAACTGTTTCATATCACAATGATCCAAAGCATAGGAGTAAGTCCAAGTACTAGAAGTAAGTGAAAGTCTGATCTCCAGTTATTAGAAATGTTTGGTTGCAGTTATTGCTGCTAAAGGTGGCACAACCAGATTTTAAGTTTCAGGGGGCAGTTCATTTTTCACGTTGCTGATAGCTGTAGCTGTTGGATAACTTTTTTAAAAGTATTGTTTATAAAATTGATTATAAAATACTATTATTAACCTATAAAGCACTAAGTGGTCTCGTGCCACAGTATCTAAGCGACCTTTTGGTTTTATATGATCCGCCACGCCTACTTAGGTCAAAAGATGCAGGCTATTTGACGGTACCTCGAATAGTGAAGGCTACAGCAGGGGGAAGAGCTTTCTCTTATAGAGCCCCACAGTTATGGAACAGTCTTCCTATTAGTGTTCGGGACTCAGACACAGTCTCAGTGTTTAAGTCTAGGCTTAAAACATATTTGTTTACTCAAGCCTACCTTGACTCTATTATGATAATTCACAGTCCTAATAATCTTTTCTCTCCCTCTCTCCTTCTGTCGAGCCACACACGAATTGATGGAGATACTAGAGATCCTGATCCTTTCTGCCTCTGGATGGAGCTCTCATCTACTCCAAATCCAGATTGCTGGGACTACGGCTGCTCCTAACGCCATACAGACTTCATATAAATCCATAATGAACTTTTTCACACTATCTGTTGTTACCCAGATGAGGATGGGTTCCCTTCTGAGTCGGGTTCCTCTCAAGGTTTCTTCCTCTTAAAACATCTCAGGGAGTTTTTCCTCACCACCGTCGCCACTCAGTGACTTGCTCAGTTGGGATAAATTCACACCTTTAATATCTGTATACCGTGTTGATATTTCTATAATGCTGCTTTGAGACAATGTCTATTGTAAAAAGCGCTATACAAATAAAACTGAATTGAATTGAAATGAATTATATTATATTGAATAGTATTTTATATCTATCTATTTATCTCTCTCTCTCTCTCTCTCTCTCTCTCTCTCTCTCTCTCTCTCTCTCTCTATATATATATATATATATATATATATATATATATATATATATATATATATATATATTTATATATATATATATATATATATATATATATATATATATATATATATATATATATATATATAATATGCTGAATTTTTCAGTAAAAACATTTTTTAATGTAAGAAAACATAAAAACCAAGCAGTCAGGCATTAGCATTGATGCATTCTGCCCCATCTGAGTCCTACTGTACTTTTACTGCTCCATGTGTCAGTTTTAGTCATGAAGCATTGTGATTTATCTAGCATGAAGTATCTTGTAAATAAGGTTTAGAAAAATGCTATATAAATAAAGATTTAATTACCACAGAGATTACATTTACAAATATTTAAGCGACGGTAAAAACATTTTGAAGATAGTCATAACAACCACTGTACTCACCTGTTTTTTCCCAATCTTTTTACCCGTTCCAGTCCACTGTAACGACACTTTACTATGAAATTTATTCTTTAAATCATTATAATAATCATTATTAGTATGGTGGCTTAGTGGTTAGCACATTTGCCTAGCACTTCTGGGGATGGGGGTTTGACTCCTGCTTCCACCCTGTGTGTGTGGAGTTTGCCTGTTCTCCCCGTGCTTCAGTGGTTTCCTCCGAGTACTCCAATTTCCTCCCCAAGTTCAAATAGATTAGATTAGATTCCACTTTATTGTCATTAAGCAGTTTGTGTGAGATTGTTCACATTCACCCCATTAATTATTTGCAATATACCACAAGTCACATGTTCAACAGGATGTTGTATCATCTGACTTTCCTGAAGATCATGTGAAGAAGAAAACCATGTTCTGTAATTTAAAAAATTTTTATAACAAAACTTAACCCTGTTGCGTTCAACCCTGTTTCTCATTTAAGAGCAAAATGCAGCCATTTTCTGCAAAGAAACATGATAAAAATGAGATTGATGCCCGAGATGGATGAACCTTTTTTTGAATGATTAAATGCATGTTTTCTTATATTTGCTCTTCATTCATTTATTCATTCATCTTCAGTAAACGCTGCATCATGATCGGGGTCGAGGTGGGTCCGGAGCCTATCCTGGGAACACTGTGCGTGAAGTGGGAGAAGTCATCCTTGACGGAATAACAGACCAGCACAGGGCACCACGCACACACGTACAGTGCATATGCATTAATATCAATTTAGCTATAACCAACCCACCTATTTGTATGTTTTCAGTCAGTGGGAGGAAACCAAAGAACCCAGAGGAAACCCACACAAACACAAAAACAAGAGAATATGCAAAACTCAAGATCCAGACAACAACCCAAGCTCAGGATTGAACTCAGGCCCTGGGGAGGTGAGGAGGTTGTCTAGGTTGTTTCTAGACAACCTATCCTACAGGGTCACGGGGAACCTGGACCTGGATGGTGGATGACAGGGTGCCAGTCCATCGCAGGACACAATCTCACACACACACACACACACACACACACACACACACACACACACACACACACACCCATTCATACACTACAGACACTTTAGACATGCCAATCAGCCTACCATGCATGACTTTGGACTGGGGGAGGAAACCGGAGTACCCGGAGGAAACCCCCACCGCACGGGGAGAACAGGCAAGCTCCGCACACACAGGGCAGCGGCAGGAAACGAACCCCTGACCCTGGAGGTGTGAGGCGAACCCTCTGCCTAGCGTTACAAGGGTTAAATGCACCACAATCATGAAATCAGCCCGACCCTAGATAGTATACAGTGTGTACTTGAGTATGTAGTACCTTAGTGTTCAATTTGAAACGTTACCTAACTTTTTTATCTTGAACAGAAATGACAAATAAGTAGCACAATATTTCATGTCACTGAACTGCACCAAAACAGCACCCACAGGAAGCACCATATACAGTAAAACCACAACTGAAAGGAAAAACAAGTGTCCAGTAGCCCACCCTTCATTTTTTTGGTAAATTTAATACATCATCCGAGTCTCAGAAGTACAACGCATCTCACTAAACTTCCCAGTGTGAGCACACCACTCGCACTAAAAGTATCCAAAGTGACACAGCATTAGTAATATGTTTTGGATGGAATGGAGTACATACTTGAGGTAACTTCTGCCAAAATGACTGATTATAACTTCTAAATATTAATTACTACATATGTTTCCATTGACTGGTTTTCAGAAATGGCAAGAGAACATGCATTTCCATCAACTAATGGTTATGTAGAATATCCTGAAAAGAAAGTGACACAATAATGTGAGCAGTACAAGGCAGCTGGTCATAGAGACACAGGAGCACACACACTTGCTGGCACTATTTACTCAGAAATGTGCCTTTTAATGCTTGATTCGTCTCAGTTGTTTCACACCACCCCATCGTAGATCATTTTCCTATAAAAGCACACCAGAACGTTTTATACCTTAATTATGACAATTTTCTCCTCCTCAGCCAAGAGTCAAAATAAATAAATAAATTACATACTTTTTAAAAATATAATAAATAATAAACTTAATATTAACATGTTTTCCAAATATCCGTTCATAGATTTAAAAAATTGTGACGATAAAACCACCAGGATTGAAGAAATATGGCCGTGGATGCAACTCAAGTGTGATAGTATGTAACAGCTGATAGTGATGCTCTGTGGTATGGAGTGTTTATAAGAAGACGGACAGGACATTAAAAAAGTTCACAACCAATAAAATTTATCCAGGTATATAATTACAATTATGTACATTATCCTGTAACAAGGAAATATTAAAATAGACATATTTTTAGAACCATCGTTCAAAAGGCGTGTTGTAAAAAATAGGTTTTGTTGTGATCTCACATTAAAACTGTAAAAGTATGCTTTCTTTTTCTAACGAGAAGACGCATCAATGCGGTTTTCTCTCAATGTGTGCGAGACACAACGGGCAACATGGAGGAAGTGAGTGTTACTAAGAAGACGACAACGTTGACCGTACACTCGTATATGTCCTATCTGAATCCTCTCTGGGGGTTGGGGTTTATTAAGTCATAATGTAAGTGCCTGTCTTAATGATCTGTTCTTCTTTTTTGATCATGATCCTCTTGACATTCATCATGCCTTGTTGAGTGAATTCTGATGCTGTTTCAGTCTCATCCATGTCATATCACTCTCTAGTGCATATAACTCCTTTGCTGCTGTTCAATGATGGGTGATAAAATGCCTTTATCGGTACATTTGCCAGCATATTTGCACGCATGATGTTTTCAACATGGCTTTTCTTGGAGCATTCTACTAGGATTTGTCCGGATCCTAGCTTTTTTAACATTTTTAACTGCTCCTGCTATGCCTGTAATGATTTTCTGTATTGCAAATGGAGACAATTTTGTAAGAGGCATGTCTGTTGTTTGTGACCCTAGCAGTATAAATCTCTGCCAGTTTTCACTCTTTTGAAAGTAAATACATCCAGTACCTGAATCATCATCCAATGTATGTTCTATCATCCGTCGTTTTGTTTTGTTTTTTTGTTAGCCATGTTTGTATTTTTAAATCTCACCACTCCTGCTCCCCACCTGCTTGGAACGCCTGCTCTGCCTCCGCAGACCATTTCACCCTTTCCAGCTGGCCTCGATTTTCTTCGCCTGTGGCTTCAGCATACCCCGGCCAATACGGTAGCCCAGGTACTGTGCCTCGGTCAGGCCTAGGTGGCATTTCTTGGGGTTGGCTGTCAGCCCGGCCTTCCGGAGTTCCTTCAGAACCTCCCCCAGGTGGAACAGGTGGTCCGACCAAGTGGGGGAGTGGATAACTACGTCGTCTAGGTAGGCGGCTGCAAACATACGGTGGGGTCGCAGGACAATGTCCATCAGCCATTGGAACGTTGCGGGCGCCCCGTGTAGCCCGAAGGGGAGAACCCGGTACTGCCAGTGACCGGTGGCCGTGCTGAAGGCCGTCTTCAGCCTTGCGTCTGGTGCCAGCGTGACTTGCCAGTAGCCTTTCATTAGGTTCAAGGTAGATATGAACCAGGCCCTCCCCAGTCGCTCCACGAGGTCATCTACTCGGGGGAGGGGATAGCTATCGAAATCGGAGACCTGGTTCAGCTATATATATATATATATATATATATATATATATATATATATATATATATATATATATGAAATGTGTCCTAGCTTATTATCTAGTTCTTCATCTGTGTGGTTCAGCAACTGCTGCACAACTAATAGGAAAGAAAAATGTCTTTGCACATATTTACGTGTATTTATCTAAAGCAAATAAAATCTCCTAATTGTTCTTGTTTCTAAGATATTTTTGAGAACGAAAAGTATTGTTAAAGGTGTTATAAGCTGAGAGAGAGAGAGAGAGAGAGAGAGAGAGAGAGAGAGACAGAGAGAGAGAGCTGCTGTGAGGAAATGCAGCTGACTGAGCAATAAATAAATAAATATTCATAAATCTGACCAGTGTGCAGTGCTGCTTAGGCAAAATATAAAGTAGTTTGGTTTAATTCTGGTCAGCGATGATTTGTTCTTCATAGCCGTCGATGTGTGATGAAGTTAGGAGTTGTGTGATTTAGGAGAAAGAGGGTGGGAGGAGTTTTTGGGGAGCCACAGATGGACATAAAAGGGATAAGAACCGTTAGAGATCAGAAAAAAACAGTAATAGACAGAAATGTGTTTTATTCTGTTTGTTGGCAAGGGGGAAAGTGAGCAGTGAGGTAAGTGTGTGATTATATGCCGTGACTAACGGTGAAGTCGTGACACTGTGACACCCGTATCGAACACCTCTACATGCAGCTATAACGGAGATACTGAGGATGTATGCACCGTTATAGGAAGATGACAGTAATGTACCATTAACTTGTGTAAATACGTTTTGTGAAAAGGACAGTTTAGAGGGAGGATTTTCTGGTTTCTTTTACAAGACGTGCAGATGTGTCTCACTGTCTCTTCATCTCTTTTGATACAGGAACACGGAGGGAGGATACATCTCTTGATCCGCCGTTTGCTGCCGACGAGCTGTACTACAACACCGTGGAGAGTGACTACGAGGATGACGTCCACATGCCTGACCAGCATGAGGAGGAGCAAAATGGTGGTGATGAGCATGAGGTGCCTTTTAGAAGTCCTTCGAGAAGCCCGTCCCCTTTACCAGGCCTATCTGCTCTAAGAATCACACCCTTTCCTGTAATAAGCCCATCCCCTTTGAGAATCACACCCCCTTTTAGAAGCCCATCCCCTTTTTGAGATTCTCATCCCTTTTAAGAAGAACATCTCATAAGAAGACCAACCCCCGTGAGGAGGCTGTCTCCTATAAGAAGACCAAACCCCGTGAGGAGGCTATCTCCTATAAGAAGACCAACCCCCGTGAGGAGGCTATCTCCTATAAGAAGACCAAACCCCGTGAGGAGGCTATCTCCTATAAGAAGACCAACCCCCGTGAGGAGGCTATCTCCTATAAGAAGACCAACCCCCGTGAGGAGGCTAGAGAGAGAGAGAGAGAGCGATAGATAGATAGAGAGATAGATAGATAGATAGATAGATAGATAGATAGATAGATAGATAGATATAAAATACTATTAAATATATCTGGGTAGCAACAGATAGTGTGAAAAAGTTCATTATGGATTTATATGAAGTCTGTTTGGCCTTAGGAGCAGCCGTAATCTCAGCAGTCTGGAATTGCAGTAGATGAGAGCGCCATCCAGAGGCAGAAAGGATCAGGATCTCTACTATCTCCATAAATTCGTGTGTGGCTCGGCAGAAGGAGAGAGGGAGAGAAAAGATTATTAGGACTGTGAATTAGCATAATAGAGTCAGGGTAGGCTTGAGTAAACAAATAGGTTTTAAGCTTAGACTTAAACACTGAGACTGTGTCTGAGTCCCGAACACTAATAGGAAGACTGTTCCATAACTGTGGGGCTCTATAAAAGAAGGCTCTTCCCCCTGCTGTAGCCTTCACTATTCGAGGTACCGTCAGATAGCCTGCATCTTTTGATCTAAGTAGGCGTGGCGGATCACAGAAAACCAAAAGGTCGCTTAGATACTGTGGCACGAGACCACTTAGTGCTTTATAGGTTAATAATAGTATTTTATAATCAGTGTGAGATTTCACTGGGAGCCAATGCAGTACTGATAATATCGATGTGATGTGGTCGTATCTTCTGGTTCTAGTTAGGACTCTAGCAGCTGCATTCTGGACTAACTGGAGCTTATTTATATTCCTACTGGAACATCCAGACAGTAAGGCATTACAGTAATCTAATCTAGAGGTGACGAATGCATGAACTAGTATTTCCGCATCATGTAGTGACAATATGTTTCTTATTTTAGAAATATTTCTGAGATGAAAGAAGACTATCCTAGTAATATTCTCTACATGAGCATCAAATGATAGGCTGGAGTCAATAATCACTCCAAGGTCTTTAACTGCTGCACATGATGAAACAGAAAGACCATCCAGAGTTACTGTGAGATCAGAAAGAATACTTCTAGCTACACGTGGGCCTAATAAAAGTATTTCTGTTTTTATCAGAATTAAGTAGAAGGAAGTTAATTAACATCCAATGTCTAATGTCCTTTACACAATCCTCAACTTTACTAAGCTTCTGTCTGTCCTCTGGCTTCGCTGAAACATATAACTGTGTATCATCAGCATAACAGTGGAAGCTAATTCCATGTTTACGAATAATTTGACCTAGAGGTAGCATATATAAAGTAAAGAGCAGTGGGCCTAAAACAGAACCCTGTGGAACTCCAAAAGTAACCTCAGTACGCATGGAGAAATCACCATTTACATCTACGAACTGATAACGATCGGTCAGATAAGACCTGAGCCAGGAGAGGACTGTTCCCTTAATACCAACAACATTTTCTAATCTATCAAGGAGAATAGTGTGATCTATAGTATCAAAAGCTGCACTAAGGTCGAGTAACACAAGCAGCGAGACACAACCCTGATCAGAGGTCAGTAGAAGGTCATTTACTACTTTAACTAACGCTGTCTCTGTGCTATGATGAGGTCTAAATCCTGACTGATACATTTCATGAATGTTATTCCTATCTAAGTACAAGCATAACTGCTTTGCTACAACCTTTTCTAAAATCTTAGAGATGAAGGGGAGATTTGATATTGGTCTATAGCTGGACAATTGAGACGGGTCAAGATCAGGTTTTTTAATCAAGGGTTTAATAACTGCTAATTTAAGTGATTTAGGTACATAGCCAGTGCTTAGGGAAGAATTGATTATATTTAAAAGTGGTTCAATTACTCCTGGACCAATCTGTTTAAACAAACATGTAGGTACAGGATCTAGTATGCAAGTTGATGAATTGGCAGAAGAGATTAATGTAGCTAGTTCAGTCTCTCTAAGCGGAGTAAAACACTCTAAACATTGATCTGATATTGCTACATTGTCATGTAATGGGTTTGTTACAGTACTGTCCAGTTTTAATTTAATGGCCTGTATTTCACGTCTAATATTTTCAACCTTATCAATGAAAAATTTCATGAAATCTTCACTGCTATGTAATGATTGAGTGTTTCTCTCTGTAGTGGTTTTATTCCTAGTTAATTTTGCTACTGTGTTGAAAAGGAATCTAGAATTGTTTTTGTTGTCTTTTATTAAGGTGGAGAAATAGATTTTTCTAGCATCGCCAATAGATTTCCTATATTTCAGTAGGCTCTCCTTCCATGCTGTTTGAAATATCACCAGTTTGGTTTGACACCATTTACGTTCTAATTGTCGAGTTGTCTGTTTTAAGGTTCGCGTTTGATCATTATACCAGGGTGCTAATTTTTTTTCTCTAATTATTTTCCTTTTGAGTGGAGCCACTCTATCTAGCGTGTAGCGGAGTGTTGACTCCGAGCTTTCAGTCGCCTGATCGAGTTGTATGTGATCTGATGGTGATCCAAATCTAATTGATGTTTCTGCGAGGTTATTTATGAAGCTCGGTGCAGTAGCTGATGTGTAGGTACGTTTTATGCGGTAGCGAGGCGAGGTGGAAATATTATGATCAATACGTATTATGAACAAGATAAGATAATGGTCTGAGACAACTTCAGACTGCGGAAAAATGATATTTTCTATACTTAGTCCGTATGTTAGTATGAGGTCAAGAGTGTGACCACCATTATGAGTAGGCCCGATTACGTTCTGATTAATCCCTACTGAATCTAAGATGGACACAACCGCTGTCCTCAGAGGGTCTTCTGGATATCAAAGTGAATATTAAAATCACAGACGATTAATGCTTTATCTACAGACACAACCAGGTTTGAGACAAAGTCTGCAAATTCACTAAGAAATTCAGTATATGACCCTGGGGGTCTGTAAATAATAATTAGAGGAATTGACTTATTTTTTGTGGCTACATAAGTTATACTGGTATAAAGAATTTCAAAAGAATTAAATTTATGCTTAGGTTTTTGTGTGACGACTAGATTTTTACTATGGATGAAACCAACACCTCCTCCTCTATCAGTTGAACGAGGCTGATGTACATAACTGTATCCAGGAGGACTGGCTTCATTTAATGCTATGTACTCGTTTGGTTTAATCCAAGTTTCTGTTAAACACATTAAATTACATTCCTGATCAGTAATGATGTCGTTAACAATAAGAGCCTTAGACGCAAGAGATCTAATGTTTAATAGTCCTAGCCTCAGATCAAAAGTGCTGGCTGTGCATTCAATATGATTTAATTTTATGTTAATTAGGTTACGAAGATAGACTTTCCGAGATTTTCTATATATTTGTATAGCTCGGGGAACAGACACAGTCTCTATAGTATGTATTACCTTTGCCGGATTTTTAGTTGAACATTGATTATACTGAATGTTGTTATTATTGGAAGACGTACTTACGGTAGGCAGTCACTTGGAGTGTAGCGCCTTGGAAATGTTGTCTGAAAGCAGTTCCGCTCCAAGGCTGCTGGGGTGCAGGCCATCAGGACGAAACAACCTAGGACGCTCCCAGAACAGATTCCAGTTATTGACAAACAGCAGATTCTGCTCATTACACCAAGAGACTAACCAATCATTTAATGCTAGAAGTCTACTGAACTTTTCTGCTCCACGTCTGTATGTGGGAAGAGGTCCAGAGACGATGATCTTCGCGGTGGGTGATCTGCCTCGTACCGTCTCGATCAGGCTGGAGAAGTCCCTCTTCAGAACCTCCGTCTGCCGCAGCCTGGTGTCGTTCGTCCCCGCGTGCAGCACAACCGCTCCAGTGCGCTCGTCCTTCTTCAGGATCCCGGATACCTGCGCAGTGACATGAAGGACACAAGCACCAGAAAAACAGTGTGTGCGCACCTTACCTTTAGATGAGGCTACACGGACGTTCCGCACAATGGAGTCTCCGATGATCACAGCGTTGGGTCTGGTCTGGCGGAGAGGGGCGAAGCGGTTCCTGGTTGGAATCTCGAACACCGGAGGTGGAGAGGGTCCAGCCCGCGCCTTCCGCCGCTGGTTCACCCAAGGCCCGAGGTGTGTTGGCGCCGGCGTGACGGAGACCACGGCTGGGAAAGTCCTAGGTGCACGGTCCCTGCACAGAGAAACACACGGCGTAGAGGGGCTGGGAGTGGAAATACCACGCTGTGTGCTTACCTTGGATATGTGGGCAGAGGCACAAGATGTTTCCAGCGCAGTTTGTTGCTCCAGCAGCTGGGCCTGCTTGTCGAGTAGGTCGCGGATCTGCTTCTCCACATTTTCCAGTTCCAGCCGCACCATGTGAAGCTCGAGCGAGTCCTCATCTGCACCCAAAACCAGAGAGACAGCAGACATATATATATATATTTTTTAAACAGAACAGCGGTAAGTGAGAAATGTGAAACGTAAACAAGGCTAGCGGTAGGTGATGCTAGCGGGCTACGGGCTACAAGCTAGTCGCGGATGTTTTGTAAAAAAAAAAGAAAAACATAATACAGATCAAATTTTCGACAGCGCAACGTTACAATTGTTTTATCTAAAGTAGTGTCAGTTATATTTGTATAACGTAAGGTAAATAATTTTAAAGTATAGAGATTAGAAGAAATTAATGTAATAGCGTTAGCTCGAAGGGTGCTGCTTCCTCAGTGACACTTCAAGTTCAAAATAACAGTAGGAGCAATGCCGCAGCAAGAAATCCCTACTCGGAGCCAATCATTTCCATACACCTCAAAGACATGACAAAGACAAAAGTCCTGTGATCTTCAGACAGATCTTGTTGGTTTTAGTTTGTGCAGGAATAATATGTGCATTTGCTGCTATGGTCGCACTACCAGAACTCCTGTAGAGTGTGCACATATTGTAATATACTAGTACTGGTGAGTGTGTTAGTACTCACATCACTGGCACACCACTCTTGCATCACTGAGATAATGTGTGTGAGCTTCATCTGCAATGTGAAGGCTGTCACCCACAATGGTTCCATCTCTATGTCTTGGTCCACGTCGCGTACTACTGGGTCCATACCCTGCAGAAATCACAAATCCCCAAACACACATTATACTACTGATATTAAACAACATGGCTATATTGCACCCCACATGATCATTACATCTATAACTGCAAGTTAACATGGCTTATACAAACACATGTAAACACACTGCATGGACTTGAGCGGCTCCAAGAAAGCATCAAGTCCTTCCAGAAACTTCTCCCTGAGCTTGTCGGTCCACTCTGTTGAACGGCTAATCAGGACATATCTGAGTTAAAAAAAAAAAGTTTAATGAGAATGATTAGCTATTAATTATCATTAATAATGATATTCTCTGACAGACAGTGTAACACATTCTGCTTTTTTCCAGCCGTACTTGAGGTCTTCTATAAGACTCTGGACCCTGCGGAATTTAAAGACCTTTTGTGCACTGTAGAGTTCAAACTGAAATTGTCCCTGCTGGTCTCGATGTCTCAGGTGATCATCGAATGTGCGGACGATCGTGGTCATCAGGCTCTCCTCTGTGATCAGCATCCGTGCCTGTAATGAGGATAAGACCACAAATCGGTACTTCTAATAGTGATAAACTTAACATTTTGTTACAATTCCAATAAATAGTCAAATGAAGTGCACTTCGTTCAACCCTACTTTAATAATAAATGTTTTCCCCAAATAGGGAAAACGACCTTGCTGCTAGAACTTTAATCATTCTATTAAGCTGTATATTCACTATACAACTAGGGGGGGGGGGGAGAACAGTTAAAGTGTGAACATTCAGAATTGAGTGAATCTAAGAAGACTGTTTCTCCCAACACGTACATGATACCAAAGCTACTGCACACCAGATACAGTGGTGCTTGCAATGTCAAAGTTTTCTATATTTCTACATAAATATGACCTAACACATCAGATTTTCACACAAGTCCTAAAAGTAGACAAGAACCCAATTAAACAAACCAGACTGAAATATTATACTTGGTCAATTATTCATTGAGGAAAATGACACAATATTACAAATCTGTGAGTGGCACAAATATTGTACTTCTAACCATAGAGTAAGAACATCGAAGATTAGCAGTTAATTTGCCTGAATCTCAAGAGAAAGTGGGTCATGCAGCAAGAAAACAACCTTAAACACACTTTTCTTCTTTAACCATTTTTGGTAGAATGAATTAAGTGAATGTTTTGGAATGTTCAAGCCAAAGTCCTGACCTTAATCCACTAGAAATGTTGTGGAAGGACCTGAAGGAAGCAGTTCATGTGAGGAAACCCACCAGCATCCCAGAGTTGAAGCTAAAATTCCTCCAAGCCGATGTGCAGGACTGATCAACAGTTACCGGAACTGTTTAGTTGCAGTTATTGCTGCACAAGGGGGTCACACCATATCCTGAAAGCAAGGGTTCACATACTTTTGCCCTCACAGATATGTAATATTGGTTCACTTCCCTCAATATATAAATGATGAAGTATTATATTTTTGTCTCATTAGTTTAATTGGGTTCTCTTTATCTACAACCCCAATTCCAAAAAGGCTGGGACAATATGGAAAATGCAAAAAAAACAAAACATCAAACCCCAAAACCAAAGAGACATTTGAAAATTCAGTTCACCCTGTACTATATTGAAAACACATTATTTGATGTTGTACTTTGATGTTGAATATTTAAAAAATAAATTTCATTCACACTCATTTCAAATCTGATGACTGCAACAAACTCCTAAAAAGTTGTTTAACACTGTGTAACATCACCATTTCTTTTATTAACAAGCGGGATTTTCTACCATTCATCCGTTATAGATTTATTCAGCTGCGCAACTATACAGTGCCTTGGTTGCACTCTTTTGCGCTTCATAATGCACCACACTTTCTCAATCAGAAACAGGTCAGGACACGAAGGCACGGTGAAAATTTGCGCTGACAGGTAATGGAGAACTCCCTGTCATGGTCATCCTTCATGTAGGGCTGGACGATATGGCCAAAATGTATATCACAATATATTGCTTAATTTCGGTCGATACGATATAACTCCGATATCGATATGAACAATATAAATCCTCAGAAAAACTGCCAAGGACGCCCACAATAGATGTCTGTACCTTCAAACTTCTGTAAAATGAATGCCAAGTCTATGAAACCTCCTCCTATAAAACTATATAATAATTTAGAAATTAAAAAAATTATTTTGAATTTAACCTTCATACAAACAAGAAATGTGAAATCACTGTCAAATAAACAAAACTCTCACCTTTGTCAATATTAATATCTTTAACTTATTACTATTTTATTCTTATAGATTGAAATAAAAGTGCTTCAGCCAGGATAAAAAAATTATGAAAAATGCCCAGAGTTGCTGAAGAAAACAGAAAAAGTGTGAGCAATAACAAGAACACATGTTGCTGGGGCAGGGACATTGTTGGGGGTTGATGACACCCAATGATAGGCTCTAGAGGTTTCTAGCAAGAAATACAAGCTGGTCTACATTATCTGGCTTCAAAGATGCCCTTTTACATGTGACAATGTTGCCACCTGTACTAAAAACCCTCTCAGAGGGGGAGCTTGTGGCTTGAATACACAAGTAATGTTTTGCCAGTTGTCCTACTCTGGGGAAGTTCTTATGAGAGACACTAACAAACAAACTGACAGAGGCTCTACACTTAAGAGAAGGAACTAAAAAATGAAGTAACACGTGAGTTGCAGACAGTTTTAGTTACTGCGTAGCAGGAGCTCGGGTACATTCTTTAAGTAGTGAATTATTATTTATAAAAACTGTTTTCAGAATTGTAATGCTGTTCTCTCCAGGGAAGGGGTCACAATGTTAACGGATGTCTGCCCCAGAGACAATAACAGCACCGAGACTCTTCCCATAATGTCTAACCTGAAATCTTCCTGTAATGCTGCAGACCGAGGGGTCCTGGTCCATGCCACCATGGAGGACATTTGAAGCTCATTGTAAAACACTGATTTTGAGTTTCTTGAAGCATTTGTGTGTTCATTTGGAAGTATGCTTGGCTCTTTATCTTGTTGAAAGCCAAGTCTGAACCTCCTAGCAAAGGCAAGCTAAAGGTTCTGGGCTAAAATGTGATTGCTCCTCCCTCCCTCTCCCCCTCCCCCTCCCTCTGCTTCAGCGGTTCAACCCCAGATACCAGGCAAAAATTACTTCATGTATACAGAGATCCCCAAACTATACACCGAAACCAGACCTCATTTCAGAACATCTCGAAGAAAAAACATTTTATGCCTACATATTTATTATATATCTATTTTGTAATTGCTTTTTTTTATATTATGTGACTGTTGCCACTATTGTTTTTTTATAATGCTCGTGTTTAAATAAAGGAGTTAAAAGTATTATTTATTTATACACAAAGTGGTATCGAGTATCGTGTATTTTTGCTGGTATCGACTACTAGATTTTTGGTATCGTGACATCCCTAGATTGGACATTCTATGTTTGAGTTATAACAACTTCCTTTTTCATGGTGAAACTTCTAAATTTGTGAGAGCGCCACGCCCACGGCGAGCAGCAAAAATTCAAAAGCTTCGGAATTTAGCATCGTCAATGCCTGCAGATGAGACTGACTGAACGTAATGCCGATCTGATGAAAGCTCCAGGAGGAGTACGTTAAAGTACAAGGCCTGGAAATGGCAAAAAAGGAGGAAAAAATTAAGAGAAAAATCAGAATGCTGACTTCCTATCGAGTTTAGGGTATGGGTTCAAGAGACCAGGGAGTCAGCCATTTTAAGTGTTGTCTCAATTGCAAAATCCTTCCAGTGCACTGGAACGTTCGCTCCCTAAAAAATCCCCACAACGCACCACAAAAACCAGGGAGCATTGATACTCACTATGTTCCCTTAGTGGAAATGACCTCATGTCTCTCAGCTAATGTCTCTCTCTAGTGTCACTGGTACTGACCTGTGACCTGGTACTGACCTGGTACTGGCAAACAGTCCCTTATGGTATGGAGACTTTAGGAAAACCCTGTAGTTATGTCCTTTATTTGATGGAAAAACATACCTCCAGTAGGCCTAGTTCATGGCGTTGCGTTTCTCTGGTCGGTGCAGCTCTACAGGAGTGATGTGATTGGCTGGGTGGGTGACCGACAGGGTGGTGAAGGGTGGAGTGGGGCCTCCTGAAGTCGACATGGCTCGAACAGCGTTCAGAGTAGGAAACCACAGGCTCCTGTCTGATAAACACCAGCCAACAGGTTAATATGATGACTGTTTACGGAGATGAATAAAGGACACAAGACTATGGCCCCATACACAGTGATGGACAATTTACAGACAGAAAAGTGACTGAAACCTTTGTTTGGTGCTACAATGCATAAATCATCTTAGTCCTAGTGGGTTTATGTTAGGAGACATTAATGGAGCATTTCTGAAAGGAATCTCCAGTGTCAACACTGTAAAAGTCAGGGCTATAAGTAAAGCTATAAGTTTTCAGATACAGCCAAGACATCAGCACAGAGGACATTTCTGTGGCCCTATCGGTAACATGACAAGCAGCATTTTTGCTTTGTTTTATATATATATATATAAAAAAAAGTTTTGTTTTTTAAAATAAAATAAATAAATAAAAATAAATAAATAAACACACCACACAATAGGTGAGGGAAGAACAGCTGTTACAACATGCTAACACAAGTGAGAGCGGGAATGTGTTTTCATTCTACAACATTAAATGCAACTATACACCGATCAGCTACAACAGTAAAACCACTGACAGGTGAAGTGAACAACACTGATTATCTCATTACAACAGCACCAGTGAAGGGGTGGGGTATATCAGGCACCAAGCGAATGGTTGGGGAAAAATGGGCAAGTGTAAGGATCTAAGCAACTTCGATAAGGGCCAAACTGTGACGTCTAGATAACTGGGTCTGAGCATTGCCAAAACGGCAGGTCTTGCACCTACCAAAAGTGGCCCATGGAAGGACAACTGGTGAACTGGTGACAGGGTCAAGGGCACCCAAGGCTCACTGATGCGAGTGGGGAGCAAAAGCTAGCAGAGGCAGTGTGATGTTCTGGGCAATGTTCTGCTGGGAAACCTCGGGTCCTGGCTTTTGTGTGGATGTTAATATACTTTGACACGTACCACCTACCCAACACTGTTGCAGACCACGTACACCTCTTCATGGCAACAAAATTCCCTAATGGCAGTGGTCTCCTTCAGTGGAATAATGTTCCCAGACACACTACAAAAAATGGTTCAGGAATGGTTTGAGGAACATGACAGAGTTCAAGGTGTTGACTGCCACCAAATTCCCCAGATCATTTGAGCATCTGTTGAGCATCTGTGGGATGTTCTGGACAAACAAGTCTGATCCACGGAGGCCCACCTTGCATCTAACAGGACTTAAAGGAACTATGGTCTTGGTGCCCGAAACCACAGCACACCTTCAGAGGTCTTGCGGCATCCATGCCTCGACGAGTAAGAGCTGTTTTAGCGGCACACGGAGGACCTGCACATTAGTCAGGTGGTTTTAATGTTATGGCTGATTTTTTTTTTTTTTTTTTTTTAACAGATTGTTAGTGCTGCCAAGTTGCTGTGGTGCAAGTGGAATAAAACACTTTTGCATGTGCTGTTAACTCCACGTTGAGCTGAAGAACAGGCCACCCCATCAGTAAATATATTTTCCTAGAACAACTCTGTGGTGTTTTATTCATTTGATGATTTTGTGGTCAGTAAACCATTTTTGTGTTGATTTTGATGATGATTTGGATCATTGTCCTGCTGGAAGATCCAACCACAGCCCATTTTAATCTTTCTGGCAGAGGCAGTCAGGTTTTCATTTAATATCTGTTGATATTTGATAGAGTCCATGATGCCAGGAAGTGATGGACTTTTAACAGATTGACCACACGGCATCACTCTTATGCCAGTTGACTTTTTCAGATGAAGCTCTTCCATAACATTCCAGAGCGTATTTTACCACCTTAACATCACCTCTAATTAAAACTGTGAGATCATCGGCATATGCAGATAATTTGGTGGGTTGTTGACAGTTTAGAGTGTCGATTTGTAAACCTGTTAATTCTTTCCTAAGCTCATATAGCAGGGGTTAAATAATTATGCCGTAAAGTTGGCCCGACAGGGGGCAGCCCTGCCTGATACCCCTCTGAGCCTTCACAGCAGTACTTAAGCTACTGGCCACTTTTATCATAAATGTAGCTCCAGAGTATAATAACCTCATCATTGAGATAACATTTTCATCAAAACCAAAAGCCTTTAGGGTGTTAAAAAGAAAAACATGTTCGACCCGGTCAAAAGCTTTCTCCTGATCTAATGGTAAAAACCCCATTTCAATCTTGTCGTCATACGCATGGTCATACAAGTGCCTTACTAGATGCAGATTCTCTGTAATAGATCTGTCTTTTATATAGTATGATTGGTCTTTGTGTATGATTGTGTGCAGTACATCATTTGCTCTGTTTACCAAACATTTTGAAAAGATTTTGTCTCAGAACCGCGCTCTGTCCTCCCCACGCACGCACTCTCAGAGAGAGAGAGAGAGAGAGAGAGAGAGAGAGATCAATAGAGACATAAAGGCAGTCAGACAGAAAGAAAGTGAGAGAGAATGACAGACAGAAAGTGAGAGACCAAGATAGAGATGACAGTGAGACACACACACAGAGAGTGAGACAGAGACCGATCAAGAGAGAGATGGAAAGACAATCAGTCAGACAGAAAGAGATAAAGAAATAGAGAGAGACTTTTTTCTCTCAGGCTCTCATAGTGACTCAGGCCTCAGCTGGTGCTGTCCTTGGTGCTGAAATCAGTCACCAGCGTGCAGTTCACTGAATCTTCATTACAGCATAAACATGATACACCATGTAACCAAAAGTATATGGACGCCTGACCATAACACCCACATGTGCTTCTTCCCTGAACTGTTGCCACACAGCTGAAATCACACAGCTGTATAGAACGTCTCTGTACGCTGTAGCGTTACAATTTCCCTTCACTGCAACTAATAGACCCAAACCGGTTCCAGCATCACAACGCCCCTGTACACAAACCCAGCTCCATGAAGACACAGTGTGTTACGGTTGATGCAGAAGAACTTTACTGGCCAGAAGAGTGGACTCTATTGTAACAGTAAAGGGGAAATACATCTGGAATGGGGTGTTCAACAAGCGTATACTGTACGGGTGTGATGGTCAGGTGTCCACAAACTTTTGGCCATAGTGTGTTCTTGAAGAGAAAAAAAGGAAGCTGGGTTCTAATGTTCAGACTTGATGACAATTTTAATAGAGCTGTGATGGTTTAGCCCGAGACGGGACTGAGAACACTCAATCCACCCTCGCACAGAAAGTGATAGGGGGCAAAAAATAATAATAATAATAATTTTTTAAATAAAAATAAAATAAAAAGACACTTCCAGCAGGGTTTACTGACTGTTTGGTAAACAGCTCCCCAGTGCAATACTTTATAATAATGCAGATACAATGAGGGCCTCAGAAATCATAAACTATTATGGGAATGGTCACTTAAAGCGCTCCCGTATTATGTACACACGCATAACAATAACAGGTGGTCATGGTAACGCACACACAACCCCATCCTTGATTATCAGCTACTATAGGAACAATAACATGTAAGAACAAGTGCATTAATATACGAGGGTGAATCAAAAAAATGAAAACCTTATAGAAACACATTTGTTTTTCTTGACAAACTTTTCTCAGCACTATAACTCTATAACTCTGACTTTCCACCAGATCTCTTCCCTTTAGCACACATAAACACTTTGTACTCGATCAGCCTGACTCCCCTGGAGGTGTCCATCATGGAACATCATGCCAGACCTGAACGTCAGCACGTCTCGGAGCCACGGACGGGAGAAAAGGAAAGACGCATGACGGTGTGGAGAGAAGACGAAACGCTGAGTGACTCAGAGAGAGCCTCATCGATCCACTGATCGCGTCATACCACTTATTATTATTATTATTATTATTATTATTATTATTATTATTACTGATGTGCCGAAGCTCGGTTTCCATTTTTAATCCCTTATAAGATTAGAGGTATAATCTGCTTATAATCACGTATACGATCTGATCATAATATACATCATGCATGTTATTGTTTTACACACACACACCCCTTCGTTGCCAGAGATCTAATTAAAAGACTGAGATTGAACATGTCCCTCCTTCTGATAGTGTAAAATTATACATTACAGATTTGGAATTGCATTCTCGCTGTGATGTCTCTCACTCTTTACTGGTAGGAAGAGAGAGAGAGCGAGAGAGAGAGTGTGAAAGAGTGTGTCAGAGAGCGAGCGAGTCAGAGATAGAGAGAGCAAATTTAATATTACTACTATTAATAATTTTAAAAAACGGAGCAGATCCAATAGGGCTTCGCAGCAGCAGTGCTTTACCTCAAAGTGATTTGTAACACACACAGTGGAAATGGTGTAGCAAAAGTCATGCAACCATTGTGGGGGGAAAAAGCGGGGGGGGGGCGCTGATACTTTGTACCAGATGCATCATCTTTTATAATTGTGATTAATGGTCCATTAGAGAAGAAAAAATCCATTCCGTTCTTTGATTACTTATTTGGCATACAGTGAATATTCACACTTTAAGGCCATGTGGAACAATTTCCAAAATGCATTTAAATGGGGTAAATTGTGCACATTGAACCGAGAGTACTAGACATGTTTGCTAAAAGCAACACAAAGGCTTTATTCACACTGCAGGAATTTTATATTGTGTGTTTAGATTTTTTCTTTTAGACAGACTGATCACCTGCAAATTTGTTCTGGTGAATGACAGGCATTCAAAATCTTTCTGCAGAACTCTGTTGAAGATTCTGTACATCAGAGATTCATCTGAACTTCAACAAAACATTTCACATGTATAGAGTTTTGTCTACGTTCATCAAGTAATCACATTTATAAGTTTATTTATTAATCACGACAGCTCTACTGTGCACGTCTATTACACAACTATCAGTGCTGTTCTGCTGGATGTCGGCTCATTTCTGGAGCAGAACAAACTAAAGTTCATTAGACTTACCTCTTGATCAATGCGGGTCATCACATGTTGGATTTCGGGTATTTCACTGCCTCTCGGTGTTGTACAACTGCAGGAGCCGTGGGAGGTGTTGATCAAGCCCTTCAAACAATGCCTTCTTTAAGTCAGGTGACACAAGCCTGCACAACTCAAACACAACCTGTTGAAGAGAACCAAATTTAAAATAGTTAAGAGACAAATCTCCACCATTCTGAAAGCATAAAGTACGTATTCATGTGTAAGCAAACATTTGTTTTATCTATGGAAAATAAATGAACATTAGAACAGATTTACTTGTCTCTGACTGAACAAAACAGGCCATATTAAACTGGGTTAAATATACAAATCCACACAGTTCACCAGTCCAATAGAATCTGTACAACACATTAGCAATACTTCTGCTCTGTTTAGACCCAGAAAATATAAAATACTTACTTTAGTATGAAATTTCTGTCGAGTGTCTACCATGGGGTCGGGATTTACGGTCTGTGAACACGTGCTGATTACACGTGCAGGAAAAGCAACCCACACGTGCAACCCTGACCGAGTGAGAACGACTCAAACGATTCAAGAAGAGGATTCTGAATCGGTTCATTTAAAGAATCATTACCAAAGCCGCTTATCTTACTTCGATGGTTTGAATGAATGAACTGAATCAGTTGAACCGACTCTTCATCGCTCAGTAAGCCAACGCTGACGAGAATTTCAGGATTATTTTAAAACATTTTTATATTTTTTGAGAGAAGTTTAACGGCTTGAGAAGCGACTCAAGCAGCCTTTTTATTCACAAATCTCACACACACAAACAAGAACACGATACTCGCTAAATATATATATATATAAATAAATAGATAATTCAAATAATTCTCCTTCCAGTTGCCTTTAAAACCCACAAGGAGTAAAGAATATAAAATAAGCAAACAAGTTTCAACCAGTATGTACACAGTCTTTTAAAAGTTGATGAAATCTCACTTTTTCTTCTAAAACCACACATAATGCCCCTTCCAGACACCAGATATTCTCAAATGATACAAAGTCTTTCATCTCTTGGTAAAACTTAAAATCGATTAATATCCTAGATTTTAACAGAATCACAAAAACCAATAAAATACTGTCCCCTGAATTTGACTCAATTTTGTTTCTCCTGCTGACATATATGGCCATCTTTGCCTGCCCTATGATAAAATTTATCAACTGACACTTAAACCTTTTTTTTTTTTTTGAGAGTATTTAAAACCAAATATAAAGGTTTCGATTGTAAAACTCTCGTTAAAATGGCCAAGCAGTCTCTGTAAAACAGTAAAAAGAGGCTTCAATCTCACACAGTGCATAAACATGTGAAACACAGATTCTCTCACGGCACAGAAAGGACATTCATAACTCACATCAGGGTTTAAAACACAGATAAAAGAATTAACAGCCACTGCACCGTGTAAAATCCTCCACTGTAAATCCCCACACTTTTTTGTTAATGGTGACTTGTACAAAGCTCTCCATTGTGGCTTTACATGTTCCTTTATCTGTAGAACAGAACGCCAAGGTGTGTCGACTCTTTTGTCCAGAAACTTTTTATTTAGGGATAGTACGCACATTTTGTACAGTTCTTTCCCAGATGGTACCTTGGGACCCACAAAACTTAGTTTTTCAGATTTAAGAAACACACCTGAGCACGCACGTACATTCGCCGAGACTCTAAAATCCGGTAAAGGATCTTGGTCATTGGGACTACTTAACCTTCCGGAATATTCCTCCAGCATTTTAAAGACCTCTTCAGTCAACAGGGACCTCCATTCCACAAGGAACTGCGTGACTACACGGACTGACCTCATCTTTATGTGTCCAGCAACTGCCACCGTGTTCCTAAACTCCGGTCCTGCTAAGGTCAGTAGGTCACCCAGAGTGACGACTCCAGCCCTGCAGAACCCCTCCGTGAGCGCAGGAAACGGCTTCCTCTGAGAGACATCAAAAATGGAACCATTTATAATCGGCTCCTCCAGCGGCCAGTAGAGAGAACTTGAGCATGGTACTCTCTGCACTGTTAAAAGTCCCCACACTTTAAAAACATTACGGTAAAAAACAGGAAGTTTCCTGATGTCCATCTTTTTCGGGTCCATCCAGAAAAGAGGTTTATTTAAATCCAGCCCTTCAAGTGTCCGTAAAATGGCACATGCTACAGCCTTCCAGTTTGCATTTACAGGTCCATGTAGCAGCCTTTGCACAAACTGTAACCGAAAGGCTGCAGTCCTGCTCTGCAGGTGCACCAGTCCATGTCCCCCTCATCCTTGGGGAGAAACAGAACACTCTGTGGAACCCAGTGTAGATTGTTTCAAGAAGACGTTATCATGGGCCTGTTCATTGTAGATTTCACACTTGCACAGTTCCTTGTAGAAACCGACTGCTCTCTTTCGAATTTCTCTATGGTCCACTAAAAGTGTCCCATCATCAGAAAACAGGCCATGTATCATCTTATTCTGACCATTCTTTTTTCCAAATTAAAAAAGAATTTCGACGGTGCATCCATACACTCCACATTCTGAAACCGTGACCTGACCAGAGCTCCTTGTGCGGTAACGTCTGGCAATTTTTTCAATAAATTCTTTTTTGTCATTAAATTTTCTATGCATACCTGCCGTCCTGTGTTTTTCATTAACACTTGAAGCGCCGTTATTTCATCCTCCAAGGATTTCATGCGTAGAGTTGTGTCTCTCGTGACATTGGAGGTATTTTGTTGACACAGCTGTTTAATTTGCGTTTTGGCAAAATCCCACCACTGTTGCACCGATTTAAAAGAACCCTTTGTGGTTCTAAAATCACTCCACAAATATTTAAACACATCCCTAAAATTAACGTCCTGCAATAGACTGGTGTTAAAATGCCAATACGCACTCTTATGCTTGAGTTTACTTAAATACACAGTAGCCAGAACCATACAATGGTCCGTAAATCCTACCGGTATAATTACACAACTTCTAAAAGCACTTAACTGCTGTTTAAAACCATCAAATTTATTCAATCTGGCCATAGAGAGCATATTATTATAGGACTGCACCCAGGTATACTGTTTCTGCATGTGGTGAAAATTTCTCCAAATGTCCACAAGGTCACAGGACTTCATTAACTCGACTAGCCTTCTACGTGATGGCATATGGGGCTCTACATGATTCCTGTCTATACCCAGCTCTGTACAGTTAAAATCCCGCCCTAGAATCAAAAAATCATCAGAGTCACAATTCTTCAGGACATCATCTAAGGTTAATAAAAATAACATTCTTTCAATGGCGGTGGTCGGGGCATAAACACAAACAAAAACAACCCACCTATTCTCATATTGAGCTCTAACCTTTAACAGTCGACCCTTTATGATTTCATAAACTTGATAAGAACAGGGGATAAAATTATAGGAAAATAAAATAGCTACTCCCCCACTGGTAGATGTCTTATGACTTAAAACGGATAACCCTTTAAACTCCCTGGCCCAGTCCGCAGCATTATTAGCGTCTGTGTGGGTTTCCTGAGCAAAGATTACATCAATTTTCTTTTGCTTCACCGTTTCAAACAACAAAAATCTTTTATTTCTTTCCCTTGCTCCATTTAAATTCAACTAAGCGATTCGAAACTCACTCATAAATATGAGGAAAAATAATAGATTTACGTACATAATGTCTAGGATTGACTATCACTACCGTTATTGTCTAACATTACATTGACTTTTGTAAGGATTTTCTTTAGACGGTATCCCTCCTGATCAGTGAAACCCCCTTCTGACATAAACCCACGTGTTTTTTTAATGAACTGTTCCACATCCGGGAAAACTCGTCTATCCTCACATTCCTAGCATGTTTAGTCTTTCTCAGAAACACCTTGATGTCATCCACGCTATATTCATGGCTCGAAAAGCCACTTAGATTTACACTAGTATTAGTTGTTAATCACAAATTTACACTACATGTAATACTACAGTTAGACGCTTCGCTCTCACTCTCTACCTTCACAGAATTCAGCTCCTCTGCAACATCTTTCCTCTTAGCCTGTGCATGAGGACAATTTCTCCGTCTCTTTCTCTGGGGCACCTTGAACACATTCTGTTCTGTCTCCATATGAGAGCTATCATCCACAACTTCATCAACAAGGAACAGATCCACACTATCTAGTGACACCATAGTGACCTGTGTATCCTTATCACCTAAATCCTGCTCAGTCTCAGCCTTCTCTTCTTCACCTGGTTTAGCACCGACACCCTGGTGAGAGGGGCCAGCTTCAGGTGTCTCCACCTGAGAAGGTGCTGCTGTTCCCTCTCCCGGTGTGTGGGCCCCATCCACCCCAACACCCTCTCCAGCAGTAACCTCGTTACCAGCGGCCTCATTAGCATTATCATTATTTTCGGGATTTACCCGTTTTTCCGGACAGGCCCGCACCAGATGACCAGATAAACTACACCCACAACACTTCATTGTAGTAGTAGTAGCGTAAATAACAATTAAAATCCTCCACCTTTACATTCAGTGTCAGATCCAGATCATTATTATCCTTCACAACCATGTACACAAACCGTCTGAAAGACACAATATGTTTTACACGAGGGGATTTACTTGTAGTCGCGATCTTCTTGATCTGAGAGACCGGTTTTCCATAGTGGGATAGAGTTTGTGACAGAACCTCGTCCTTAATAAAAGGAGGAAGATTCGACAGGATGACTTTTTTATACGGGGTTGATAAAGGAAGCACTAAGTGGAACACACCATCAATCACAACTCCACTGTCCACCATGTCGTTTACTAACTCCACCGTTTTCAGAAACAGCACGACGGCACTATTCATCCGGGCCGCAGACAGAATGTTGTCGTGTCCAACACTCTCCCCCACGGCCAGACTAACCTCCTCAACGCTGGCGGTAGTGGCTACTTTAATAGCATGCCGCCGCGTGAGAGACTCATATTTCCCCGTACCTGAGGCAGCCATGCTTCCCAAAACAACACGGAAACAGCCGCCCAGGCCAGCGAGAAACACACACACACACACACACGCGAGCGCGCACACACACAACAAACAATAGTAGTTTAAACTCTCTCAGAAACCAAAGACCTAAAGGAAATCGTATTTCTTAAGAAAAAATAGATAGAAAAAATGAACAAGCGAACTTGAAGCAGCGGCCTCGGCCACGCTCCGCCCACTCACTCACTTCCGCTCTGACTCCGCCCACTCACACAATCCATGCGCACGAGAGAGAGAGAGAGAGAGAGAGAGTGTCTGTGTGTGTGTGTGTGTGTGTGTGTGTGTGTGTGTGTAATTATCACTTCATGGGGACATCATCATGTTTACACAGCAACCTCATGGGGACCAAAAACATTATGGGTGCAAAAATCCACGTCCTCACAGGGGTGATGCATTGAAAAGTGTTGAGGAGGCTGTAAATAGACGCCTCACAAATTTTTATCTTTGGCATATAACGCATGATCTGGACAAACTGTGTATGTGACCGGTTTGGTCTATGTCGCCCCCTTTAGTCTGGAACCGGTATTTATTGGGGGAGGGGCTTGGCCAACCACTTCACACACTCTGCAAGTCTAATTTATGCAAATTATGGTACCACCCACTTAGTAAAGGACTGTGGCTAATCTGCATATGCACATTAGCTCTATTACCTATTAGCGTACAAAAAGGGCCTGGTAAGTTAAAAGCCTAATTAGACTGTTAGAAGGTTAGATTGTTAGCATAACAATTATCATGTTATCATGTTTTCCAAATAATTATAAGTCATAATAGTAATTAAAGTTTCAGTTTTTAAATTTTCGCACAGTGACATGACACTTTTTTAAACTCTCTGAACAGTAAAACAAAATCCTTAAGTTGGGTTATGGCGGAGTGTAGTTTTTTTGACTGCACTAATAGTTCATAAACACCACACAGGAAGTAGGAAAAGAACTACATTTCCCATCTGCCCTGGCTATCACAGGCTAATAGCACGAGCTGCTTTCCATTGCCCTAATGAGTGATTCTACTGCTGCAACGAGACCAAATACAACGAGAGGTAAGTTATTATTATAATTTTTTTGCAGTTTATAAGTTTGTAATTTTATTTCACTGCTTTAAGACATTATTTATAATTGAATCACAATATTAAAGTAATTGTTATGCTAGCGGACTTTACTAGCCAGAGTTAGCACACACTTTAACCAATCCAGCACATTAGTAAGTACAATAAGTTAATAAAATGAAGTTAATATATTAAATAGGCTTTGGTGGTTGTCATGTCATGTGAATATTTAGTGTTATACCGACTTCTGTAACTAGCTTCACCATGTAACGGATAGTTCGGTTATAAATAGCAGAGTCAGGCTTCCTAAATAGTTATCGATCTGAGCGCTGGATTGAGTTTAAAGCCTCTGAAATCGAGGACAGGGTGGACAGTAGTCTGGACCGAGCCCAGCTCATTAGTTCCAGTTATTAGTTTGTTATGAATCTGTAAAGCGCTGGGCGGTGGTGTGATGTGCTTCGATGTTGTAACTACAGCGCGCTCCTTTTATTCTGCGTCTCTAAACACCGCAGCTGAGCTGTGATCTGTGTGTAGAACAGGTTCTCACTCAGCACAGTTATTAGCAAGCACGGATATGGTTATTTTCTTACTCAGAACATCACTAGGGACTGAACATCTCAATATATTAACATTTTCTTTAGAGGTAAAATGGCACGAAGGTGGAAGAAGAATAATTATAATTAGACCAGTACATTTCCTGAAGAAAATGTGAGTGGTGCTTGCAGTGGTGAAATCGGGACAGGGCGCCAATACATTCAAGAGCCGCCCGCGTAGGGTGCCAATACTTTCAAGAGCTGGACAGATATAGCACCAGCACTGTTAGAACCGGCCGTGTAGTGCGCCAATACTTTTTAGAGCCGACCGTCAAGGGCGCCAGTATATTTGAGAGCTGGCCGTGCAGGGTGCCAATATTTTATACTTTTGAGAGCCGGCCAGATCGTGTGCCAATATTTCTGAGAGCGAACAGATCGTGTGCCAATACATTTTAGAGCCGAATGTGTATGGAGGAAAAATTTTTACAGCTTTCTCCTTAGAGGGCCAATACTTTCGAAACTCAATGCCAGTCTATGGGAAATTTTCAGAATTCGAACTTCCGTAGCGGGAATTCCGGCATTCCGATCGCTTACAAAAGTCATAGCACACTTCAATAAGCTGATCGATTCGACACCTCACCCGTCGATCTCCGACAAACGGTGCGGGACTAGTTATGTGCCGAAAAAAAAGTGGAAGAAGAATAATAATTATTATAATAACTAGACCGGTACATTTCCTGAAGAAAATGTGAGTTTCGAGAGTCGGACGAATAGGTTGCTAGAGGGGTTTAGCATGATGCTAGCATGTTTTAGCATGATGCTAGCATGTTTTAGCATGATGCTAGCATGTTTTAGCATGATGCTAGCATGTTTTAGCATGATGCTAGCATGTTTTAGCATCATGCTAGCATGTTTTAGCATCATGCTAGCATGTTTTAGCATCATGCTAGCATGTTTTCGCATCATGCTAGCATGTTTTTGCACATTTTAGCATCATGCTAGCATGTTTTAGCAAGTTTTCGCATCATGCTGGCATGTTTTCGCATCATGCTGGCATGTTGCTAGCATCATGCTGGCATGTTGCTAGCATCATGCTGGCATGTTTTCGCATCATGCTGGCATGTTTTCGCATCATGCTGGCATGTTGCTAGCATCATGCTGGCATGTTGCTAGCATGTGTTAGCACTGTACTGGCCGTGTAGGGTGCCAATACTTTTAAAGCTGGACAAATAGGGCGCAAATATTTTCGAATGCCGGACTCTAGGGCACCAATATAATCGAGAGGTGAAAGCGTAGGGTGTCAATAATTTCTAGTGCCGGACGCTAAGGGCAGCAATACTTTCGAGAGCCAGACAGATGGGGCGCCAGCATTGTTAGAGCCGGCTGTGTAGTGCGTCAATACTTTTTAGAGCCGACTGTCAAGGGTGCCAGTACTTTTGAGAGCTGGCCGTGCGGGGTCTCAATACTTTTGAGCGCCGGCCGGATAGGGTGCCAATACTTCTAAGAGCCGAACAGATCGTGTGCCAATACGTTTTAGAGCCGAACGTGTACAGAGGCAAAACCTTTAGCGCTTTCTCCTTAGAGGGCCAATACTTTCACAACTCAATGCAAGTCTATTGGAAATTTTCCGAATTTGAGCTTCCGTAGCGGGAATTCCAGCATTCCGATCGCTTATAAAAGTCATAGCACATCTCTCCTCAATAAGCCGATCGATTCAACGCCTCACCCGTCGATCTCCGACAAACGGTGCGGGACTAGTTACGCTCCAAAAAAAAGTGGAAGAAGAATAATAATAACTAGACTGGTACATTTCCTGAAGAAAATGTGAGTGGTGCTTGCGTTGGCGAAACAGGGACGGGTGCCAATACTTTCGAGAGCCGACAGCATAGGGCGCCAATACTTTCCAGAGCCGGACAGATATGCTACAGTAAATGTTAATAATAATAATAATAATAATAGGACGTTATTTAAAAGCTCATGCAGCTGATGTGATTTTTATTTAGTAGTTAAATTAACATGCTATGCTAACATGTAAACAATAAGATAATATTAACTGACGTCCATTTTACACTCAATATTGTCTGTTTCTGTTCTATTTCACCAACAAAAATATTTCCAAACAAAGCCACAGCAGGTCCTGCTCCTTTTTCCTCCTAATTCCCTCATTTCTCCACGTTGGGATTAATAAAGTATTATCGTATCTCATCTTTTGTTCAAATGGGAGATTTCTTATTTATTTTATTTATTTTGTTTATTTTTAAATAGGAGACTTTTTAATACTTTTATTAAAAAATGGCTTCATGTTTCTATTATAATGAAGCATTTGTTCAAACAAAAATGTTTTCAGTCCTTTCAGGATCATTGTAACTGATGATGTTTATTATTATTATTATTATTATTATTATTATATAATAATGCTGATGTGCTGTCATGTCCTCTGATTTCTGTGTGAGACAAACGCACTCATATTTCTGTTACATGGGAAACTTTAGGGTTAGGGTGCATACATACTCTGCTTTAAATAAACAGCAGGAGATTGAGCACCAGTGACTTGACACCTACAGCTGACAAAGCTGCAAGCAGGGTTCATACCTGCGCAAGAAAACCCCGTTGGGTTCAGAGTCCGACGCCTCAAAGTGATTTAAGGAAACACTAGGCTATTCTACCGGAGCCGACGGACGTGTTTGTCCATGTTCGACCCTTCTCCAACAACAACTTTGCAGTCTCGTTTATATTCTCAGGTTTCTGCATGTGGACGCCCTCTTCAGTATGTTCACTTCAGTCAAGTAATTAGTAATTAAGTATTTACTAGTTTACATGAACACATTCGGACGACTTATTTTATGTCAAAGCATTTTCCTAGGATAGAAAATTTGTTTTGCACAAGCGTGTTTGATGAATGCCAAGGTGTTTTCCTGCTCATCTGAATAGAGTTCCCTCTGCATTACGACACAGTTTCATAACAGGCTTCAAGTTGCACAGGTGAAACCCCAGTGTAGTTCAAGTCCAGTGCCCTTTTCTCTCTGCAGTCGGGAAGATAGTGCACACGAGTTAGTTGACACAGACCGCTGACATGCCTTGAGCAGGCTTCAAGTTGCGTAGGGGAGACCCCAGTGCATTCCAAGTCCAGTGCCATGTTCTCTTGGCCATCAGAGGAAGGGAGCATGAGACAAGACTTAAGTGCATTTCCTTGGTTCATTTATGTTCTGATGGTTTATGTTTTGATCGTTTCAATGTGCCAACCTTCTTTACCAGCCGTAACCGCGATGGAGAATGAGACAAGGCTTAAGAGTGACTCCAAGGCTCATTGACGTTTTGATCGCGCATGGTCTCAACATTCCAAAGTGTCATGTGTCTTTTCAAATGGCTTCATGTTTCAATTATAATGAAGCATTTGTTCAAACAAAAATGTTTTCAGTCCTTTAAGGATCATTGTAACTGATGATGTTATTATTATTCATAATAATAATAATGCTGATGTGGTGTCCTGTACTCTGATTTCTGTGTGTGAGAGAAACACACTCACATTTCTGTTACATGGGAAACTTTAGCTGTATTATGGCTGTGTGTGTGTGTGTGTGTGTGTGTGTGTGTGTGTGTGTGTGTGTGATCAGTGTTCTGATATATCATCATTTCTCCCCCAGGTTGAGTTGGTGTTTTCTCACAGAGGAAAGCTGTAGAGTTCTGTCCTCAGTTCTCAGATCAAACTCCTCCAGACTGAGAGAACTGAACCTGACTCACAATAACCTGCAGGATTCAGGAGTGAAGCTGCTCTCTGCTGGACTGGAGAATCCACACTGTACACTGGAGATACTGAGGTACACACACACACACACACTCTCACACACACACACACACACACACTGTACACTGGAGATACTGAGGTACACACACTCTCACACACACACACACACACACACACTCACACACACACTGTACACTGGAGATACTGAGGTACACACACACACACACTCACACACACACTGTACACTGGAGATACTGAGGTACACACACACACACACACACACACACACACACACACACACTGTACACTGGAGATACTGAGGTACACACACTGTACACTGGAGATACTGAGGTACACACAGACACACAGACACACACACACACACACACACACACACTCACAAACACACATCCAGTTTCCATCTGTGGTGATTGTAATTGTAGTGATGTACAGTGCATCCAGAAAGTATTCACAGCGCTTCACTTTTTCTACATTTTGTTATGTTACAGTTTTATTCCAAATGGATTAAATTAATTATTTTCCTCAAAATTCTACTAACAATACCCCATAATGACAACGTGAAAGAAGTTTGTTTGAAATCTTTTCAAATTTATTTAAAAATAAAAAACAAAAAAAGCACATGTACATAAGTATTCACACCCTTTGCCATGACACTCAAAATTGAGCTCAGGTGCATCCTGGTTCCACTGATCATCCTCGAGATGTTTCTACAACGTGATTGGAGTCCACCTGTGGTAAATTCAGTTGATTCGACATGATTTGGAAAGGCACACACCTGTCTATATAAGGTTGCACAGTTAACACTGCATGTCAGAGCACAAACCAAGCCATGAAGTCCAAGGAATTGTCTGTAGACCTCCGAGACAGGATTGTATCGAGGCACAGATCTGGGGAAGGGTACAGAAACATTTCTGAAGCATTGAAGGTCCCGATAAGCACAGTGGCCTCCATCATCCGTAAATGGAGGAAGTCTGGAACCAGCAGGACTCTTCCTAGAGCTGGCCGCCCGGCCAAACTGAGCGATCGGGGGAGACGGGCCTTAGTCTGGGAGGTGACCAGAAACCCGATGGTCACTCTGACAGAGCTCCAGCGTGTCTCTGTGGAGAGAGGAGAACCTTCCAGAAGAACAACCATCTCTGCAGCACTCCACCAATCAGGCGTGTATGGTAGAGTGGCCACACGGAAGCCACTCCTCAGTAAAAGGCACATGACAGATCACCTGGAGTTTTCCAAAAGGCACCTGAAGGACTCTCAGACCATGATGAAACAAAGATTGAAGTCTTTGGCCTGAATGGCAAGCGTCATGTCTGGAGGAAACCAGGCACCACTCATCACCTGGCCAATACCATCCCTACAGAGAAGCATGGTGGTGGCAGAATCATGCTGTGGGGATGTTTTTCAGCGGCAGGAACTGGGAGACTAGTCAGGATCGAGGGAAAGATGAATGCAGCAATGTACAGAGACATTTAATTCATGATGCATGTATTTTTCCCACTACCGGCCTATAGTAGGCAAATATGCAGTTTGGGACACAGCCGAACTCTCTTGTTCGCCGTAAAGCGTAAAACTGCCGTGTGTGATCGTGTCCTGTCGCAAAATGCGGTGAAAACTCACACGACTTTCATAATGTGATTAAGGTGTTTACATGTGTGTAATACACGTCCATAATACGATTAAAACAGGAGTAATCCACCTGTCTTAATTCGATTAGATCTTAATTAGATTATGACCATAATTAGATTAAGGTAAAAAATTGCTGTTTACATGGTAGTTTCTTAATCAAATTATGGTCTTAATTAGATTAAGAGTGGATTATTGTTGTCCATGTAAACGCAGTCATTGTCTCAAAGCAGCTTTACAGAAATATCAACACGGTATACAGATATTAAAGGTGTGAATTTATCCCAACTGAGCAAGCCAGTGAGTGGCGACGGTGGCAAGGAAAAACTCCCTAAGATGTTTTAAGAGGAAGAAACCTTGAGAGGAACCCGACTCAGAAGGGAACCCATCCTCATCTGGGTAACAACAGTTAGTGTGAAAAATTTCATTATGGATTTATATGAAGTCTGTATGGCGTTAAGAGCAGCCGTAGTCCCAGCAGTCTGGAATTAAAGAAGATTTGAGCTCCATCCAGAGGCAGAAAGGATCTGGATCTCTAGTATCTCCATAAATTCGTGTGGGGCTCGGCGAAAGGAGAGAGGGAGAAAAAAGATAATTATGACTGCGAAGTAGTAGAACAGAATCTAGTCAGGGTAGGCTTGAGTAAACAAATACGTTTTAAGCTTAGACTTAAACACTGAGACTGTGTCTGAGTCCCGAACACTAATAGGAAGACTGTTCCATAACTGTGGGGCTCTATAAGAGAAAGCTCTTCCCCCTGCTGTAGCCTTCACTATTCGAGGTACCGTCAGATAGCCTGCACCTTTTGATCTAAGTAGGCGTGGCGGATCACAGAAAACCAAAAGGTCGCTTAGATATTGTGGCACGAGACCATTTAGTGCTTTATAGGTTAATAATAGTATTTTATAATAATCCAGAATGCAGCTGCTAGAGTCCTAACTAGAACCAGAAGATACGACACATCACCCCGATCTTATCCACACTGCACTGGCTCCCAGTGAAATCTCACACTGATTATAAAATACTATTATTAACCTATAAAGCACTGAATGGTCTCGCGCCATGCAACTTTGATCAAAAGATGCAGACTCTCTGATGAACGTTGAATAGTGTTTTTGTAAAATGATGTTGAAACACAGACACACACACACACACACACACACACACACACACACACACACACACACGCACAGATATTTAAAATAACAGAGAATGCCACACAAGTTATTATAATTTATGAATGTACAGTCAAAGATTGAACATTTACATTTAGACAGCTTTACCATAAAATGGCAGTTGATTTGTGTAAGTGTGTGAGGAATAGTCTGTAATATATCAGACAGACGTGTGTGTGTGTGTGTGTGTGTGTGTGTGTATAAAGGCATTAAATAAATGTTATGGGTTTTTATTACACCGTACCATGTACATCAATGTGTATATATAAACTACATGTGTGTTGGGGTAGTATGGGGTGTTGGTGGGGGGGGTGTAGTATGGGGTGTAGGTGGGGGGGGGTGTAGTATGGGGTGTAGTTGGGGGGGGGGGTAGTAGTATGGGGTGTAGGTGGGGGGGTGTAGTATGGGCTGTAGGTGGTGGGGGGGGGTGTAGTATGGGGTGTAGGTGGAGGGGGGGGTGTAGTATGCTAGAGTACGAGACGTATGAGTTCCACTCTCCTCTGTGAAATCCACCTTCATCTTCTGTTTCTCCATCACTGCCTCCAGCTCTATTGCCTTTCTGACATCCTGAGAAAAAAACACTCATCATTTATACACATCATTAGCATGTGTCTGTGTGTGTGTGTGTGTGTGTGTGCGCGTGTGCATGCGTGTGCGTTTACCTCCAGCAGTGCCTTCTGTACGGCAACTTGGCTGTACACCCTCGCTCCTTCTTCAGGAATGACAGCGCGAAGTTCCTCTTTATTCAGAGAGAATAGCTGAGCTCCTGTTAACACACAAAGACACATCTGTATACCGTGTTGATATTTCTGTAAAGCTGCTTTGAGACAATGTCTATTGTAAAAAGCGCTATACAAATAAAATTGAAGTGAATAATGGCGCACTACACGGCCGGCTCTAACAGTGCTGGTGCCATATCTGTCCGGCTCTCGAAAGTATTTTCGCCCCATTCCTGTTTTGCCATGGCGAGCACCATCCACATTTTCTTCAGGAAATGTACCGGTCTAGTTATTATTATAATTAATGGTGCTTGAAAAGCACTACTATTGTTCTTCGGCCTACTTAGTATTATTATTATTATTATTATTATTATTATTATTATTATTATTATTATTATAATTAATGGTGCTTGAAAAGCACTACTATTGTTCTTCGGCCTACTTAGTATTATTATTATTATTATTATTATTATTATTATTATTATTATTATTATTATAATTAATGGTGCTTGAAAAGCACTACTATTGTTCTTCGGCCTACTTAGTATTATTATTATTATTATTATTATTAATATTATTATTATTATTATAATTAATGGTGCTTGAAAAGCACTACTATTGTTCTTCGGCCTACTTAGTATTATTATTATTATTATTATTATTATTATTATTATTATTATTATTATAATTAATGGTGCTTGAAAAGCACTACTATTGTTCTTCGGCCTACTTAGTATTATTATTATTATTATTATTATTATTATTATTATAATTAATGGTGCTTGAAAAGCACTACTATTGTTCTTCGGCCTACTTAGTATTATTATTATTATTAGTAGTATTATTTTTATTATTATTATTATTATTATTATTATTATTATTATTATTATTATTATTATTATTATTATAATTAATGGTGCTTGAAAAGCACTATTATTGTTATTTGGCAAACTTATTATAATCATTCTTCTTCTTCCACTTTTTTTTCGGTGCGAAACTAGTCCCACACCGTTTGTCGGAGATCGACGGTTGAGGTGTCAAATCGAACGGTTTATTGAGGAGAGGTGTGCTATGTATTACGGAAGTGATCGGAATGTCGGCATTCCCGGTACGGAAGCACAAAGTCGGAAAATTTCCCATTGAGTTGCGAAAGAATTGGCGCTCTACACCACCAGCTCTTAAAGAATTGCCTCCATACACGCCCGGCTCTAAAAAGTATTGGCGCCCAATCTGGCCGACTCTCAAAAGTACTGGCACCCCGCATGGCTGGCTCTCCATAGTATTTCCGCCCTACACGGCCAGCTCTAAAAAGTATAGCTGCACTACACGGCCAGCTCTCAGAAGTATTGGCACCCTGTGACTCCAGCTCTCAAAAGAATTGGCGTCCAGCTCTCAAAATTACGGCACCCTACGCCGTCAGCTGTCAAAATTATTGGCACCCCACTCTTCTGGCTGTCAAAAATATTGGCACGCTACGCTTTCGGCTATCGAAAGTATTGGCGCCTGATCTGAATTTTGCCATGTCAAGCAGCACACATTTTCTTCAGGAAATGTACTGGTCTAGTTTATTATTATTATTATTATTATTATTATTATTATTATTATTATTATTATTATTGTTGTTGTTGTTGTGTGTGTGTGTGTGTGTGTGTGTGTGTGTATCTGTCTTATTATTTCTGTGTCTGTGTTATTATTTCAGACATCAGATATTTCTCATCTATATTAAATGTTTTCTACACATTTGATCATTTTAGAAAATGTTTGAAGGATTTTTACACGCACCCCTGCTCTCATCAGACAGAACCTCGGTTGGGAAACACTGGGTTAGTTACTCGTCTGACCAATGTGTTTAACTTACTCTCCATCATCACTTTTATTCTGAGTAACATTCATTATTCACACAAAAACTACTTACACACCAATCCTCACTAATATCAGGATACTCACTCTCATTAAGGGAAAACCAGAAAAAATACATTTCTGCAGATATTTAAGTAAACTTACTCAGTGTATGAGTTCTGCTTCTTTATCTAATGATCTGCTGAGTGTTTCTAGCTCCTGTTATTTTATTTTAGTTTATATATTTGTATAGAGCTCTGACAGTTGTTCGTGCACAGCTGAATGAAGTCACGAGATAATAAATGAAGGTAATGAAATGATAATGTGTGTGATGTAGATTTTACCAGACTTTTAATTCTGTTCTCCGTATTTGCAGCGTTTTCAGGCTTATACTTTCAGTATTTACAGGCCTTTGCTCGATGAATCATAAAGCTGTCTGATAACAAACCATATCTCTGTGTGTGTGTGTTTATTACCCTACCTCACTGCCCCTCCCCCTCTGCAGAATAAACGGTTAGGAAGTGAAAGTGAAAGTCAGTCTCCATTTTGTGTGGAGGGGAAAATACACCATTTCAGGAGTAAAAACACAGTGAGTATCTACATCTAAAGCTATAATATATAAACACACTGAATGTGCACTAGATGCAGAAGAGTTTTGTGGGTTTGTACTGAAGTTTGAATGTACACAGGTTATTTTATGACTTGATACAGAGACTATTTCCTGTAAGTGAACTCTGTGCTGATACAGGGTTTGATTTAACACACCGATGTTGGAGTGAAGTAAACGTGTGTCCTGCTGTAATCTGGAGAAGGAGACATAACCTCCAACATGAGTGTGTCTGGAAAACAGGACTTAAAGAGAGACGAGAGGTGAGTTACTTTTCCATTCACCAGCAATAAACACACACCGTCTCATGGAACAGATCTGTATCTCTAAACACTCACTAGTTAACAGAGGAACTAGACTTTGGTTTAAGGTGTTTAATAGCAGTGAATATATCACTGATCTGATCTAAGAACAGTTTAGAGAAATCATTCACTGAGAGGAGAGTAAAAAGGACTGTGTAATGTGGAGGAGAAGAGCAGCGTAGCTTTGAGTCAGTGAACTCTACAGGCTTTAAGACCCAGCTGAGTCAGTTATCTGTGATTGGGACTCCTGACATCAGTGTAATTCCTGAGGTATGGGGCGTGTCTCCTGTTTGAATAAGTGTGCAGACTGGAGTTGAATTAAAAAGATGGAATTATTGGTGTTTAATGATGAACACATTGTGTAACAGTGCTGAGACAGCAGAGTATTAATTATTGCTGATATTTCTGTTTAATTCTAGAATGATGGAGGGAAAGAGATCAGACTCACCAGAACCCAGCTGTGTGTCCATGAAGAGTGACCAGTCAATGGGACATCCAGTTACCTTCAGAGACGGAGCCAGTTCTCCTGATGTGAGGTCAGTACAGTGAGGTGTTTTACAGCAGTGTTCCACCTGATCAAACTCACTGGTCTCATTCTGAAGCCCTTCATGATCTTTATCAGGTGTTGAAGCAGTAAAACACTAAACTGTGCAGTGCTGCAGCTCTCGGACTGGCAGTGAGGAAAACTGCTTTAAGAGTTCAGTTCAGCCTGCAGTCCCTGAGCTGGAGGGTCTGTGGTGCTACACAACAACATTTACACCTGGACATTAATGACTAGATGACTATTTTATTCATAAACATGTTAGTGTCAGTGAGAAATCCTGAAATCAGTGTATTGTGTTAAGAGGATAGTGTTAAATATCTGTCTCTGTATGTATTAGTGTGTGTTGTGCAGCTATGAATACATATAGTCTATATTACATCATGTGTTTTATTTCTTCACAGACCACAACAGAAGAAATCAAACCTCAGCAGAAATCAGTTGGACTCCATATTCAAGGTGTGTGTCTTTTTAATGTGTGTAACTTGTGTATGAGCAGGTTGCAGGTTTTTTATTTAAGATCATGACAATTTACAGATTTATTGATGTGCAGCAGCATTATGGGTAATCAGGCAGAATTTCAGCTGTAACTGCGGGAATAGAAAGAGACTTTTCTTCTTTTCATGAAATAAAAGCATCTCTCAGTGTGTAACATTATAATATTTAGATGTGTTCCTGTGTGTTTCTAACCAGGAGCTGGAACACAAAGTCATCACTCTGATAAAGAATGAACTGAAGAGGTTTAGGAAGCTCCTGAGTCCAGATTACCCAGCATGCACTGAGAGGGAGGTGCAGGATGAGCAGGATCTGCACAGTGTCAGAGACGGAGCGCTGAAGATCACACTGCACGTCCTGAAGAACATGAACCACACAGATCTCGCTAACACACTGCACAACAGTAAGAGCTCTGAGTCATGGCTTTATTCCGTCAGGTTCACTTTAGAGAGAGGAAATAGTTTTAGATAGGAACACTTTTAGTTTGAAGTTTGAGTTTAGTATCATGTACATCTGCTGCTTTTCTGTTCTGTTCGTGGTCCAGCTTGTGGTGACTCTGTACAATGGTCCTGTTCCTTCAGGAATATTTACTACATGAATCAGGAATGAACAGCAGCATTAGAATTTTACATTTAATCCTGTGTTCAGTGATTTTACATTAAAACATCTTATTACTTTGTTTATTAGAGTCTGTGGCCCCTGTGTATCAGACAAAGCTGAAATCCAGCCTGAGAGAGAAGTTTAAAAGAATTAATGAAGGAATCTCACAGCATGGAAGCTCAGCACTTCTGAATGAGATCTACACAGATCTCTACATCACAGAGGGTTGGAGTGGAGACGTCAATAATGAACATGAGGTGAGACAGATTGAGACAGCGTCCAGGAGACCAGCAACACAGGAGACACCCATCAAATGTAATGATCTCTTTAAAGACAAGTCCATCAGAGGAGTGCTGACTAAAGGAGTTGCTGGAATTGGAAAAACAGTCTCTGTGCAGAAGTTCATTCTGGACTGGGCTGAACGAAAAGAGAATCAGGACGTCACCTTCATGTTTCCACTTCCCTTTAGAGAGCTGAATCTGATGAAGCAGAAACATCTCAGTCTGATGGATCTTCTTCATCACTTTTTCCCTGAAATAAGAAAACTAGAAGTAATAGACTGTGACTCCTACAAAGTGGTGTTGATCTTTGATGGTCTGGATGAGTGTCGACTTCCTCTAAATTTCCAGAAGAATGAGAGATTGTGTGATGTGACAGAGTCAGCCTCAGTGGATGTGCTGCTGACGAACCTCATCAAGGGGAATCTGCTTCCCTCTGCTCTTCTCTGGATAACCTCTCGACCAGGAGCAGCCAATCAGATCCCTCCTGAGTGTGTAGACCAGGTAACAGAGGTACGAGGGTTCAGTGATCCTCAGAAAGAGGAGTACTTCAGGAAGAGGATCAGTGATCAGAGCCTGGCCGATAAAATCATCTCACACATGAAGTCTTCAAGAAGCCTCTACATCATGTGCCACATCCCAGTCTTCTGCTGGATCTCAGCCACTGTTCTAGAGAGAATGTTGGGTGAAGCAGAGCGTGGAGAGATCCCCAAGACTCTGACTCAAATGTTCACACACTTCCTGATCTTTCAGATCAAACACAAGGAGCAAAAGTACCATCAGAAATGTGACCCTGATCCTCAGCAGACCAGAGAGAGTATCCTGGCACTGGGAAAACTGGCTTTCCAACAGCTGGAGAAAGGAAACCTGATCTTCTATGAGGAAGACCTGAGAGAGTGTGGCATTGATGTGAGAGAAGTGTCAGTGTACTCAGGAGTGTGTACCCAAATCTTCAGAGAGGAGTTTGGGCTTCACCTGGGGAAGGTGTTCAGCTTTGTACATCTGAGTGTTCAGGAGTTTCTGGCTGCTTTATATGCATTTTTCTGCTTTATTTTTAGAAAGACAATGTGTTAGTGGAACAAAGCACTGGACGTTCTAATTTCTTCAGAAAGTCAGACATGTCTGATCTCCTCAGGACTGCAGTGGACAAGGCCTTACAGAGTGAGAATGGACACCTGGACCTGTTCCTCCGCTTCCTTCTGGGTCTCTCACTGGAGTCCAATCAGACTCTCTTACGAGGTTTAATGCCCCAGACAGGAAGCAGCTCTCACAGCAAACAGGAAACAGTCAAGTACATCAAGAAGAAGATCAGGGAGAATCCATCTCCAGAGAAATCCATCAATCTGTTCCACTGTCTGAATGAACTGAATGATCATTCTCTAGTGCAGGAAGTACAGACTTACCTGAACAGAGGAGATCACAGTCATCTCAGTGGAACCAGACTCTCTCCTGCTCAGTGGTCAGCTCTGGTGTTTGTGTTACTGAACTCAGATCAGGAGCTGGATGTGTTTAATTTGTGGAAATATGACCCATCAGAGGAAGGTCTTCTGAAGCTGCTGCCAGTGGTCAAAGCCTCCAGAAGAGCTGAGTGAGTATTTTATTTATAAATGTATTACTGCATGGTTTATTATTTTAATGTAACACTGAACTGCACTGTTTGGATTAATGCTGGTTAATAATTACTCTAATCATCTTTAAACAAACCTCTGGTACTGTTCCAGAAGAGTTTCACTTTTTACACCAACACGTTACGTCCTGCACTGAGGGCGGGGCCATGTGGACAAAACCTCCTATCACCATTTATTACCTTTCTCTAAAACTGATGAAAGAAATGATCTCTACAGAATAACTGCATGTATTCATCACTGTTTTCTGATCATTTTGTGATCTAAACACCAGTGAAAGGCACTTTTTCTTTTCTCCTTTCATTTGAAAGTGACATTGAACAGAACTTCACCAACGAGAAGAAGAAAAACAGAACACTGTCACCATGGGAACAATATGAATACAGCATGTGACACTGGTGATATAGAGGATATAGGAAAATATCTATCAATAGACATGATTGATTATTCTATTTTCTGGTCCTATGATGTGTATCAGCGTATCACACCGCCCAATCTGCACTGAGGGACACGTGAGAGTGTCGTGGAAAACAATCTTTCCAACCTAAGTTAAACACTTCAGAGACAGAGGGTTTGTAGATGCCAAAGGTCACCAAACTTTATTGAAGCAACAAAGTGAGACAGTCTGCAGAAAGTCTGAATTATACACACACACACGTCTTTATATACTTTTCTGAAGCAGTAAAATTATCCCTAGGCGGGGCATTAACCTCTTCTTTCTGAAAACAAGCCAATCTCCATCGCCTTCATGAATTATTCATATCTATATGATACATTACATTTGTTGGTGCATGCGTTGTCAGTTGGATTTTCTTAAAGGTTTTATTGGGACAAGGTCATTTTTTGCAGCGTATGAGCCTTGCATTGAATTTTCTGAAAGGTTTCATCAGGACAGGATTTTTACCCCGTCCCAGATTTCCCCCTTATACCTTAATGACCTTCTGGCTTTAGTCCCAGCCTGGTACACTTCATCCTGGAAGTCTGATCTGTTATTGTGACACTGGTATTGAAGCTTAAAGGGCTTTGATTGGAAACACAGTTCTGGTGAATGTCTAATTGCTCATTTATTGCCAGAGTAAAGCTGCTTTAGACAAAACACACGGTTCTTCTAACTCCGTTTACACAGGACATACAGAGATGCAGAAAAACACCTGATGTTTAGTAACACATAGACGTCTTCTAGCTCACTACACACTTACAATAGAACTTGATTAAAACTCTTCTGTGCTTTTTCACTTTCACACCGACCTTGTTTGGTTTGGACTGATCAGACTTTCTCTTTAGATTGGATCTGGTGTGGGATTAGTTTACAGGATGAAAGAGGATTGTCACTCGAGGACGGATTTCCAGTTAGCAAAAACCATCATCATAATCCCTCTGTGCAGATCAAGGATTACGTCCTGTTTATAACTTTAATCCCTAACAAAAAATGTGTGAATATTTACCATAAACAAACAAACAAACAAACAATACATAATGCATGCACTGTGTGAGACGGATTTCCAGTTAGCAAACTAACTCGTCAACTTACTCCACACACACACACACACACTCTCTCTCACACACACACACACAACACACTCACTCACACACTAACACACTCTCACACAGACTTTTTTTACATGTACTTCCCTTAAAAATGGTTTCCATTATTCAAACAAAAACCCTTCTGTTTTCATTTCAATAATAATAATAATAATAACAATAATAATAATAATAATAATAATAATAGTAATAATAATAATAATAATAATAATATAATAATAATAATAATAATAATAATGCTGGTGTGGTGTCCTGTCCTCTGATTTGTGTGTGTGAGAGAAACACACTCACATTTCTGTTACATGGTAAAGAGTAAGTGTGTTATGGCTGTATATGTGTGTGTGTGTGTGTGTGTGTGTGTGTGCGTGTGTGTGTTTGAGGTCAGTGTTCTGATATTTCATCATTTCTCTTCCAGTCTGCGTGAGTGTAAACTGACAGAGGAAAGCTGTAGAGTTCTGTCCTCAGTTCTCAGATCAAACTCCTCCAGACTGAGAGAACTGAACCTGAGTGACAATAACCTGCAGGATTCAGGAGTGAAGCTGCTCTCTGCTGGACTGGAGAATCCACACTGTACACTGGAGATACTGAGGTACACACACTCACACACACACACACACACACACACACACACACACACTGTACACTGGAGATACTGAAGTACACACACTCTCACACACACACACACACACACACACTCACACACACACACACACACACACACACACACTGTACACTGGAGATACTGAAGTACACACACACACACTCTCTCACACACACACACACACACACACACACACACTGTACACTGGAGATACTGAAGTACACACACACACACGCACACTGTACACTGGAGATACTGAAGTACACACACACACACTCTCACACACACACACACACACACACACACACTGTACACTGGAGATACTGAAGTACACACACACACACACACTGTACACTGGAGCACTGGAGATACTGAGGTACACACACACACACACACACTCACACTGTACTCTGGAGATACTGAGGTACACACACACTCACTCACAACAGACAGACACACTCACACAGACACACACAGACACACACACACTCACTCACACACACACCTACTCTCTCTCACACATACAAACACTCTCTCTCTCACTTTCTCTCTCTCTCACACAGACTTTTTTTTTACATGTACTTCCCTTAAAAATGGTTTCCATTATTCAAACAAAAAACCCTTCTGTTTTCATTTCGATAATAATAATAATAATAATAATAATAATAATAATAATATTGCTGATGTGGTGTCCTGTCCTCTGATTTGTGTGTGTGAGAGAAACACACTCACATTTCTGTTACATGGTAAAGAGTAAGTGTGTTTATGGCTGTGTGTGTGTTTGAGGTCAGTTTTCTGATATTTCATCATTTCTCTTCCAGTCTGCGTGTGTGTGATCTGACAGAGGAAAGCTGTAGAGTTCTGTCCTCAGTTCTCAGATCAAACTCCTCCAGACTGAGAGAACTGGACCTGAGTCTCAATAACCTGCAGGATTCAGGAGTGAAGCTGCTCTCTGCTGGACTGGAGAATCCACACTGTACACTGGAGACACTGAGGTACACACACACTCTCTCACACACACACACACACACTGTACACTGGAGACACTGAGGTACAAACACACACACACACACACACACACACTGTACACTGGAGATACTGAGGTACACACACACACACACACACACACACTATACACTGGAGACACCGAGGTACACACACTGTACACTGGAGATACTGAGGTACACACACAGACTCAGACACACTATAATAATAATAATTGTATTTATATAGCACTTTTCATACATAAAATGCAGCTCAAAGTGCTTCACAGTGCAAAAGAATCAAAAACACGCTGTTTTCCTGTGTGTGTCTCTTTAAAATGCAAATGAGCTTCTGTGCCCGCCCCCTTTCCGGAAGAGAACAGCTCCTGTTTCGGGTAGTACATTAGCCGTGGAATCTGCTAACAAGCTCATTCGGAAAGGCGATTTACAAACACTCACCAAATATAAAGTGCGATACTTACGTCTTCTGGATATGAAGCTGGATCACGAACAGTTGGTACTGATCCGTTCCTGAGAATCAAGTTTTTAGTAAATCCTGCTTTGTATTGACCCGCGTTCACACAGCAGTCTGGTGTGAAACGATGTCAGGGATTTTTGGAGCACGAGTCCAAGTCTGAGTCCAAAAGTATGGGATTCATTTTCCATCAAAAGTTTTGCGGTCACGGATCGAAAAATAATAATCGTGACTCAAACATTTAAAAACATGTAAAAGTATATCACACAAAACTGAGCCATGAATTCAAAGTCTTCTGAATCACACAGAATCATGTTTCCTTGGTGATATTACTGTGTGTTTGTGCTCTCTGACATTTTCTGCTCATGTTTTCTTTTTCTGAACGCTTCTGCTGGTTTTCCCTTCGCGCTTGTGTCCACATTCTCCGCTCGCTTTTCCAAATGTTGTAGTTGGAGTTTCATGTAAATCAGGGCGGAGTTTAGCATCACCATTGGTCCACTACAGCTCCTCCTCTAGCCAATCAGTCGAAGAGGGGAGTTGACGTCACTGCACTGAGACTCATGGCTGTTGTGTTCATAGACACACATAGACTCTGCATTGGCCGCTGGATCGTAGGTCAACGTCGCCGCCATTTTGATCCGAGCAACAGTAATAAGTCTCAGTTTATATTATAGTTTATATTATAAACTAAACTGCCGCTAATCGAGATTTTCATCTATACTGCCGTTTTTCTGCAAACCGACTTTATGACAAG